>NC_053389.1:45308648-45425297 GCF_905171765.1 Bufo bufo
CGGGGAGGTGAAGAACCAGGAACCAGGTCAATAAGACAATCATAGAGCCTGTGTGGAGGTAACATCTCAGCCTCCTTTTTATTGAACACGTTGGCATAGGCGTGATATGCTGCAGGCAGATCTTCAAGATTTGGTGGTACCCGGGGTAACCGAGCAGGCTGAACAGGAGAAAGACATTTTCCAAGGCAGAACTGTTCCCAACGAAGCACCTCTCCGGACTTCCAATCAAGAACGGGTTCATGGATACGGAGCCATGGTAGCCCCAAAAGGAGAGGATGAGACACACTAGATGGGCCAGATGGGCCAAATGGTTCTTATCTGCCGACACATTCTATGTTTCTATGTTTCTATGTTTCTATATCGCCACAATTAAAAGTTTTGTCTGAAATATCGTACATTGCAGGCATACATACCCACCATAAGGGTCTATACTTGTCTTAGAACACTGAAATGGAAGCTGTTTATGTATAAGCACACTGACCCCCTAGCATGAGTAGAATACGTGGAGTGATAGGCATGTCCTATCCATGAACGGTTGAGAGTGCCCAACAATCTCAGGCTATTCCCCTTCCATTTCACTCTTCTCCAGGATTTGTTTTATATAGTAGCATATATGCATCCTATTCTACAGTATATAAAATAGTGCAATATCATATAACATAATGCTTTTTTACTGTATTTTCTTTCTTCCCCCTTCACTATGTGGACTCCTAGTACTTGCACTGCAGAATCAAAGTTCCAGACCTCCTAACCACTCTCTATATTAAAGACACATTCTCCCTGGGTTACTTAGCATCTGATGTAGCGGTATCCCCGACAGCAGATTCAGTCCCGCTCATTCTCCAGTTATCAGGAGATCATCCAGAAGATGGCGCAGAATATGGAGGCGAGATTGTTCACTCTAGCCATTGCACCGCAGCGTTGGCCGTATCAAAGACGTGGATCTTTCCTTCCGCCACGACCCTCAGCTTAGATGGGTACAGCATCGAGTATGGTAGCTGGCGTTCCCTCAGACGACGTTTCACTTCTACATATTTTGCTCTTTTCCTTTGCACCTCTGCTGAGAAATCTGGGAAGATGAATACTTTTCTGCCATCTATCAATAAATCCATGTGATCCCTGGATTTACGCAGAATGGTGTCTCTATCTTTGAAATGCAGCAGCTTGATCAGGATCGGTCTTGGAGGAGCCCCCGGTGGTGGTGACCGGAAGGGCACCCTGTGAGCTCTTTCAATAGCAAACATATTAGACAGAGAGTCTTTTCCAAACTTCGCAGTCAGCCACTGCTCAAAAAAGACTACAGCGTTTGTTCCCTTCGCTTTTTCTGGTATACCCACAAGGCGCAGATTATTCCTGGGGAGTCTGTTTTCTAGATCATCAGCCTTGCTTAGCAGATATGAAACATCGTGGGCGACTTTTCCTAGGTCTTTTCTTAGAGGAGGTACTGCATCTTCCAAGCAGCTGACCCGGTCTTCTACTTTTTTAATTCTCTCAGAATTAACATAATCACATATTCTCTTGTACGTTCCCCAATTGAGTATTGAGGGAAACAAGCGCAGCACCGCAGTTGGTGACAGCTTTGAAGACATCTGCAATTGTGGGTTCAGTTAGTTCTTGTGCTGGTACTGCACTATTGGCTCCCTCAGCAGCCACCATATTTATTGTGGCCTCGTCATCTGCCACCTGGCCCCCTGTACTTTCTGGACTGTTATTGCAGTTGGTAAGAGGGGGATGCACCAAAAGTCCAGTGTCTCCCCTCTGTGATTTCTTAGGGACACTTGGGGCATCTGCAGGAGCCACGCTAGCAAACTGCTCTAGTCGCGCTGCCACCTCTGCTGCCCTTATCCCCGCTCCAGCGCCATCTTGCCTCGCCCGCACTGCAGGTCCGCTCTCCCTCTCCTTCTTCTCCTTCTTACTCTGGCGCATCAATATCGTAGTTCAGGGGACTTGTTCTGTACGATGTTGTGTGGATGCAGGAGGATTTGCAGGATTCTCGTCCGGGAGCGCGAGTATCAGCGTCCTCTCATGCCCCCCTGCCTGTGAGTTCTAAATTGTTGCATGTCCCCTCATGGGCTTGCATTGCCTAAAGCCAAGCTAAGTAAGCTTGAAGCCAGGAAGAAGTCTTCCTAGGATTATAGTAAGAGACAGACTACAACAAAGCTAATTTCCAGCAGAAGAGGAGAAGTAACTATTTAATCCAGCCGACATAGCAGAGCTGAGAGAGAGCACATATAGCAGTGCTGAGAGTGTTTTCCTGCCAAAACTAATGCCAAAACCTGCTGATGACTAAGATAAAGTTGGAAGATTGTTCCTTGATGCAAGTTTATGCCAAGTAAAGCTGTGTTCAACGTTAATAAAGTCTGGACTTCAATACTCCTTCACCATCCAAGTTAATCACCCCCTTTTACCACTGCTTCGGACAACCACGTCTGGGATCCAAGGATATCTAGGTAGGAGCACCGTGACAAGTGCAAAAGCCACACGCAAGGGACACTTTAGGCAACCCTTACACCACTCTGGCAGTCCTACATCTAGGTACCAACACCACTATACTTAAAGGGGACTCCATGTCCTTGTTGCTGAAATGCAACTGGCGTCACGACAACTTGCTCTATCAGAGGGACACATATCGTAAAAACCTCTTAAAGGGTAAGGGATACCCCAGACGCTGGGATGGAAACCAAAGGATCCCCCAGTCCCTTGCAAAAGCACCGCCCCAGCTCCAATAGACGATGCATCCACCTCCAGAAAAAATTGCTTACTAGCATCAGGACGAATGGAGTACTGGAGCCGTAGAGAAGGCCTGCTTCAAGGCTTGAAAGGCTGATTCAGCCTCAGCAGTCCAACTTTTGGGATTCGCCCCTTTGCGCGTCAAGGCTGAGATGGGAGCTGTCAAGGAAGAGAAGTGTGGCACAAACTCGCGGTAGTAGTTGGTGAATCCCAGGAAATTTGAATTGCCTTTAAACCAGAAGGACGAGGCCACTTCAAAATCGCATACAGCTTCTCAGGCTCCATCTGGAGGCCAGTATCTAATATTATGTACCCCAATAATGGAAGCGACAATTGTTAGAAGATATATTTTTCAAATTTGTCGTACAGATTATTCTCTCTTAGTCTTTGAAGAACCAGACGAACCTGCCTCCGGTGAAAAGCCAAATCTGGAGAGAAGATTAGAATATCGTGAAGATAGACCACAACACTGGAATAGAGTAAGTCTCTGAAGATATCATTGATGAATTCTTAAAATACCGCTGGGGCATTGCTTAGCCCGCAGGGCATCCCCAGATATTCATAGTGACCATTATTGGTGTTAAAGGCGGTTTTCCACTCGTCCCCTTGACGAATTCGGATCAAGTTGTAGGCCCCACGCAGATCTAATTTGGAGAAAATCTTAGCTCCTCTGAGGCGGTCAAACAACTCTGGAATAAGGGAAAGAGGGTATTTGTTCTTGACTGTGATCTTATTTAGACCCCTAATCGATGCATGACTGGAGAGAACCGTCTTTCTTCACAAAGAAGAAGCCAGCGCCAGCCGGAGAAGATGATTTCCGGATACTATCCTCTATCAAGATTTTCTTTAATATAATCAGACATGGTTTGTGTCTCTGCTGGCGATAGGGGATAAATACGACCACGGGGAGGTGAAGAACCAGGAACCAGGTCAATAAGACAATCATAGAGCCTGTGTGGAGGTAACATCTCAGCCTCCTTTTTATTGAACACGTTGGCATAGGCGTGATATGCTGCAGGCAGATCTTCAAGATTTGGTGGTACCCGGGGTAACCGAGCAGGCTGAACAGGAGAAAGACATTTTCCAAGGCAGAACTGTTCCCAACGAAGCACCTCTCCGGACTTCCAATCAAGAACGGGTTCATGGATACGGAGCCATGGTAGCCCCAAAAGGAGAGGATGAGACACACTTGGAAGAATCAAGAACGAAATTTCTTCCGTATGGAGAGCTCCCACCTGTAGTTTCACAGGTTCAGTAGAAAATTTTACGGACTCAGATAGAGCCCTTCCATCGACAGATGACACCAATGGTCTCTGCAGGCGTCGGACTGGAATGCAATATCGATCCACTATGAATTGCTGCAGGAAGTTTCCTGCCGATCCGGAATCCAGAAGAGCCGTCTCCGTGAACTGATTATCTCCAAACAGCAAAGTTGCCGGCAGAGTCAGCAGTAGAGAGGAATTATCTTCACCTAGGGCCGCCTCTCCAACAGACCCTAGGCTCGGGAGTTTCCCGGCTTCAGGGGACAATCACAGAGAAAATTATCAGAACCACAATAGAAACAAAGTCCTTTAGCACGGCGGTGATCACGTTCCTGTTTAGTCAGCCTGACTCGGTTGACCTGCATGGGCTCTGGAACTGCAGACAACATGGAAGGCTGAGGGGTAAGAGCTTGCTGAAGGGAAGATGCCAGGCGAAAAGGTCTCCCCTCACGTGCCACCTCTCTGGCACAATGCTGGAACCGCATATCAATTTGAGTAGCCAGGGAGATGAGGTCATCCAAGGTAGAAGGAACATCCTGACCGGCCAGCTCGTCCTTAATTTTCCCACAAAGACCTTCCAAAAAATGAGCCATGAGTCCCTCATTAGGCCAGTGTACGGAACTGGACTGCATACTGGCCCATGGATTGGCTCCCTTGACGCAACCGCAGTATAGAGGATGCGGCTGAGGTGGTGCGTCCTAGCTCGTCAAACACCCTGCGGAATGCTTCTAGGAAGGCCTGTAGATCCATTACGACTGGGTCATTCCTTTCCCAGAGAGGGTTGATGCAGGCCAGTGCCTCTCCAGAAAGGTCTGACATAAGAAAAGCCACTTTGGCTCGGTCCGAGGAAAATTGGTGAGGCAAGGGTTCAAAATGAAGGGTGCATTGATTTATGAACCCCCAGCACTGGGTCACCATTGAAGCGTGGAGGGGCTGAAAGGCGAGGTCCAGACCCTTGTACGTAGGTACGTAGGAAGATGGCGGAGCAGAAGCCGGGTTAACAGCGGCAGAGGGACCCAATGATGATGGGTTAGCAGACATCAGGTCATTTAGATGCATATTTACATTACGTCACGCTGTTGGGCCAACTCCTGATGTAACTCGGTGAGACTGGGGGGGGGGGGGGGGGGGTTCAGATCAATGGGGTCCATGGCCTGACTGAACTGTTATGCCAGAGAGCTATTCAATAAAATGTATCTGTATAGCGCCACCTGCTGTTTGTTCTTTTCCTTATTTCTTGTCCACCTCACTGAGGTGGTCCCACGCGCTCAGTTTAAATGTTCAACTGTCATCAGCCATATGTTCTGTTAGAAGCCGTGACAGTTACAGGAAACGAGTTACAGCAGGAAGGACTTGACCCCTGAGAAGGTACACAATCCCTGAGCTACCAGCCTGAATGGAATGTAACAGAGCAATTGGAGCAACGAATGGGGAGATCTCTGGATCCATGTAAGGTACAGGGCTGGTTCTAGCTTTGTTGGAAATAGATTATTCATGGCGTGTTCAAAAACGCTTGTCAGGTTTAGGCCAGTTATGTTTCAGCAATTAATTCATTGATAAGGGCGTGCCCCTGAAACTGCTTATCATTAGAAAAGTAAAAGTCTCTCTTTCTTAGATCTGTCAGAAGGGTATTTGTCAGTTTTAATATACAATCAACAGCCGGCTTTAATATCAATCTATTATTTATAAAATCATCAATCTGCAAACATATGTAGACAAATATAAAACCTTGAACGTATATACTAAAAGTATGTATAGTTTCACCATGCATTACATACATTACTTATCCTGTACTGATCCTGAGTTACATCCTGTATTATACTCCAGAGCTGCACTCACTATTCTGCTGGTGCAGTCACTGTGTACATACATTACTTATCCTGTACTGATCCTGAGTTACATCCTGTATTATACTCCAGAGCTGCACTCACTATTCTGCTGGTGCAGTCACTGTGTACATACATTACTTATCCTGTACTGATCCTGAGTTACATCCTGTATTATACTCCAGAGCTGCACTCACTATTCTGCTGGTGCAGTCACTGTGTACATTACATTACTTATCCTGTACTGATCCTGAGTTACATCCTGTATTATACTCCAGAGCTGCACTCACTATTCTGCTGGTGCAGTCACTGTGTACATTACATTACTTATCCTGTACTGATCCTGAGTTACATCCTGTATTATACTCCAGAGCTGCACTCACTATTCTGCTGGTGCAGTCACTGTGTACATACATTACTTATCCTGTACTGATCCTGAGTTTTACAGCAAGACACGGAGGCTCTTATTGCTATCTCTTCCTTTACTGTCCACCAATAGCAGCAAAGAAAATTTACATACTCATAACAATAATGGACCCTCCCAGACAGCCCCTATAACAAGCAGCTCCTCTTCTGGATCTTCCTCTTTCTTTGCTGCTGCCACCAGATAAGTAACATCTGTGCCTTTCCCTTTATGTATTACTTTCTGTTGCATGATTTCTATTATCAATGGGTTAATCCCTGAGCTTCAGCTTAGCTCAGGGGTTCTGTATTAACGTTGTGCTGTGCTTTTGCACCTCTCCTTTGTTTATTGACTTGTGTCCCCACTTTGCTTGCCCCACTATATTATTATTCCTGCCATTCTTAGTTTTTTTTCTTCTCCCCTGTAGCGTTTCGCTGGTCCTGCGTTATTTGGGAGGGTTTTCTTGCGTTCCTGCGCGGCGGTTTTCTCTGCCGCTCCCGTCACCTCCTCCCCCCCTTGTCCGCTTTACCTGTGCACTCTCGGGTGCCCGATTCCCCCCCCCCTCCCGTTGTTCGCGTCTTCACATGGGATCCCGGTGGCCATCTTGGTTCCTTCCTGCGCCAGCCCCGCTTCTCCTCTGCTGGTTGCGAGATCTCGCGCGTCTCGCGGGAAATATCGCGGGATTTCGGCGGCCATTGCTTCTTACCGATCACTGTTTCGGCGGTCCTGCTCTGCGGCTTCTGGGGTGATTAACCCCTCATTGCTAGTTAGTTTAGGGGCATTATTCTTTCGGTCTGATTTAGCCAGCTGCTCCCTTTAGGTCAGTGACAGTATTCTATCCTCTGCACTAGTCAATTTGGCCACATTAATTATGTATGTAGATCATTCCCCTTCTGGGCCTAACCCCCCTCCCTCCACTGGGGAGCCCAGGTTGTCTGACATAAATGTTCAGGCCCTGGATTTACAGCGCTCGGTTTCCAGCGCGATTATGGAAGCTATGGGGTCTATGTCCTCTATCCTATCCCATACCATATCTCAGGCTCTGTCTGCCCATGCCCCTGGCCCCTCCAGGCAGACGCCTGTTATACCTAATCCGCACGTGGAAATGTGCTAGAGCACAAAATAGTGATACTGAATCAGACCTTGGGTCTGAAGCGGAGGCGAGTTACCATTCTGAAGAGGAGGTGGAGGATGATTTACCAGGCACTGCTGGTCCTATACCTCACACCTCTGTATCTATGGGTCCAGCCTCCACCGCCGCGGATTCGGCATCTTCACTGGTGGATCCATCTGGCGCTCCCTTATTTGACCCTGATGCCCTCCACCACCCTAGGTCGGCGGAGTGGCTGCCAGCGGCTTATGTGAGCAACTATCTTGAACACTGGGTGCGCCGTCCTCTTAGCAAAGAGGCGCGTAGCAAACTCAGATCTGAGTGCCCCAGACCGTTGGTCCCCAACAAGGTCTGTGAGACCCCTTCAGTCGATCCCAAGATGACCAAGTTCTTGGCAAAAATCGGCTGGAACCCCCGCAAGGGGTTAGATTCGGCACTACGGAGCTGCCAGGACAAGCTCCTGGACATATTTGGTCCCCTTGCCAAAATATTTGAGATGGCCGAGTTGGCCAGAGTAGACGGTTCTCCGATTGACCCGGAGGAGCTTACTGGCTGGATACAAAGGGCAATCTGCATTGCGGGAAGTACTAACTCATCCCTGGCCATTGAACGGCGTAAAGCCATCCTATTTAAGATTGACCCTAAATTGGCAAACCTGGCCCTTACAGAGACAGGTAAAGATGCACAGGGTCTGCTATTTGAGGATTCCTTTATCAAGGACCTCAGTCGTTTCGTGGGGGCGTTTTTTCAGGGACGGGTCTCCACTTGGGCCGGCAGTAGTAAGGACCGCCTGTCCGGGCCGTTCCAATTTTCAAGCCTGCAGCTTGGGCAGAGGCTCCTTTACCCAAAGACCGCCCTTCCAGGATCAGAGGAACCCGCCTCCATTCTTCCCGGCCAGAGGTGGCCAGTGGCGATCAAGGTCCTTTAGGGGGAACCAGAATTTCCGCAAGTCCTTCGGTAAGTCTATCCCCAGTGGGGGCTTCTTTGGGTCATTGTGTAGGGGGCAGACTCCGTCACTGTTTCCACGTTTGGTCAAGCATTACGTCAGACCCATGGGTGTTGACCACAGTGAGGGGCTTCCACATAGAACTCACAGACTCTCCAAGTCTCGTCCCCCCGGCCCCCCGCTGTCACTTGTGCAGCCAGACAGAGAGCTCATAGACATCGAGCTCGTATCCCTTTTTCAGAAAATGGCGATAGGAAGGGCTCCCCCTACTCCCGGGGGAGTCCTCAGCAACATTTTTTCTGGTCCAGAAAAAGGGCGGTCAGATGCGGCCGGTAATAAATCTCCGCGCCTTGAACGCTGTGGTATGCTATCGCCACTTCAAATTGGAAGGGATTCACCTTCTTCGAGACTTGCTGATTCCCGGGGACTGGATGGTGAAGTTGGACCTCAAAGACGCCTATCTAACGGTCCTAATTGCCACGACGTCCAGGGATCTCCTGCGTTTCCGGTGGAGAGGCGAAGTGTGGCGGTTCTCCTGTCTCCCGTTCGGCCTTTCTTCGGCGCCTTGGTGCTTTACCAAGCTTCTGCGCCCAGTCATGTCCTGGCTGCGGAGTCGAGGAGTTCGTCTCGTCATATATCTAGACGACATCCTCATTATGCACCAATGTCAGTCTACCCTATTACAACATCTTCGTTAGACCTTGGATCTCCTAACGGGACTTGGGTTTCTTCTGAACCTAGAGAAATCTTGCCTCACACCGTCACAGCGGATGGAGTTCCTGGGTTTTTCTGTGGACTCAATCTCGGAATCCCTCAGCCTTCTGGCGGAGAAATTGCGGGCGATCCGCAAGGAACTGAGACATGTTCTGTTGACTACCTGCCTGTCCCTGCGACACCTGGCCCGCATCATTGGCCTGTTGGCCTCCTCGATTCAGGCGGTGTTCCCGGCCCCATTCCATTATCGCGCCCTCCAGCGACTGAAGATTGCCCACCTTCGTTCCGGTGCCACTTTTGCGGACACAGTGGTTCTGGATTCAGAGGCTCGGGAGGAGCTTCATTGGTGGATCGACAACTTGGAAGCGTGGAACGGCAGAGCGATTTTCGGTTTTCAACCGGAATTCACAGTGGAATCGGACGCGAGTCTCCAGGGCTGGGGTGCCCACTGCGACGGTGTCTCCACGGGAGGTCGATGGTTGGAAGTCGAAGCCCGTCTCCTCATCAACGCACTGGAACTAAAATAATAGCGTGATGTGTTGTGTATAGCCACATAATGATTGCGATAGCTAGCATCACAAATCACATTAGCGACCCAATGCAAATGGTGTTATTAAAGTGCTATATTATAGCCAATAATTGTAGAAAACAATATTGGCATCAAAAAGCCTAATAATATACAATATACCCAAAAATACAGAAAAGTGATCAAAATGCATCAGGCACAGATCATAAATGTAAAGGTACGTCATAGTATTTCCATGATGGTCCGTCTTCATGTTTACAATGTATACGAATCATCTCTCTCCTCACACCTCTCCAATCATCAGGTTGTATGGCCACACAAGAAACTGTATAAATAAGAAAAAAATGTTAAATCACTAAAAAAGTCAACATAAAAACTACACTAAAGAAAGGATTCGAAACTCAAAGCCTCATTCAATCCATGAGGAGTTACAGTATTGAGCAGAACCATTCATTTTGTTTCTTTTTGGAGGAGACAACGCTTTATGTCCCCCCCCCCCCCGATCCCTAGTCGTACACGGTCTATCCCTTTAAAAGAGATACCTCTAGGGTTACAGTTGTGGGCTTCCCTAAAGTGCTTCGCCACTGGTTTCAGTTTTTTTAGTTTGTCGCATTCAGTGATCTCAGCAGCCGCCTTAATATCACAAATATGCTCCAAAACTCTCGTCTTGAGTGTCCTTGTGGTCATCCCAATGTAGATCAGACCACAAGGGCATTAAGCATGATAAATCACTGCCTCTGCAGGAGATATGATGTACGATTTTATATTCCTTCTCCCTGCTTGTATTGGTAAATTTATCTGTCCTCACCATATATTGGCATGCGGTACAGTCACCACATGGAAAAAATCCCCACTGTGGACCCTTATCACCAAAGAGATCACATTTTTTCGGAGCCACATAATGGCTTCTAGTCACCTTAAGATTTTTTGCTCTCTTCCAGGTGACCAGTGGTCTCTCCAAAACGACCCTCCCTAAATCTCTGTCAGTTCGAAGGACCCGCCAGTGTCTTTGGAGGACATCCTGCAGCCGTCTCCATCGATCACCAAAGTTAGTAATAAATCTGGGGAAGCCATGATCTCTTCGTTTTTTGTGGGGGGAATGATTTAGCAGGTTATCCCTAGAGGAGTTCTTGGCCCTAATATATCCCTTCCTAATCACTTTTTTGCTGTAACCCCTCTCCAGGAATCTTCTTGATAGATCCTCTGCCTCTCGTCCCCAAAACTGGCCTCATTAGAACATATCCGCCTAGCTCTACAAAATTGACCAATGGGTATAGCACGAGAGACCCGTGGGCGATGTGAGGAAGAGGAGAACAACAATGAGGGCTTCAAAACCTAAGAAGCCCTCATTCTCCACAGTGATCGCAAGGTCCAGGAAACCAACATGGTCCCTACCATAACTCCACGTGAGTTTGATATTCTGATTGTTCAGATTGAGATCGTGTAGAAACCCCTCCAAGTGCGACGTCGAGCCCTGCCAGATGAACAAAACGTTGTCAATATACCTCGACCACGAGTTTCACAGTAATAAAGCCCACCATAAAGCCCCCATTAGTATTAATTCCCCTTAAAATGTGTCAGTACAAGAATACCGCCTTATGTGTGCCAGTACAGTAATACCCCATTACAATGCGTGCCAGTACAACAATACCCCCTTACAATGTGTGCCAGTAGAAAAAATGCCCCCTTTATGGTATAATCTGATTTTTAGTAATGTTTTATCAATACAAAAAGTTAACACATCTTATCTGGTCATAACATTGCTATCTTTTCACAGTCAACGCTGTACTCCTGATGGTGCTCATCAGTAGAACGCCAACCCGCCTTGTGCATGCTCCCACTAGCGGCTTCTTGAACCTCAATACAGTCTGGACATGTCAAGGTTCCACTCTATATGTAGTCATGTAATTAAAAAATAGCTAATTACAGTTAGGGCCTCAGTCAACATTTAACCTCCTGTATGAAGAGGATTAACCAAGATGCCATCCAATAATGACCCAAACCTATAATTCTCAAATGTGATGAAAAGAGAAACAGAGTTTAGGCAATGGAGAAAGAGGGAGAGGTATAGAAGTGAAGGAGGGGGAACAAACACACAAAAAACCCCACCAAAAACACAACTTCCTACATACTAAGAGGGAAGTATATAAATTAAACATCGGATGATCAACCAGTGAGTAGAGAATCGTACTCTGCTGTATCCATGATTATCAACTATGGATTCCAAAGTGCCAAAAACACTGAAGTGCGTTCATGTGCAGCTGTGACTAACTCCTCCATTTGATGAATGCGCCCGATTTCCTCATACCACTCATACATAGTTGACCTCCAGTGTCTAGGGATTACCAACCTAGCTGCCACAAGTAGGTGACGCAAGATGTTCTTTTTGACTTGGGCCCAAGCTCCAGGTATGAGAGATAGGAGCGAGCATTGGGGGGTATTAGGTATATGTTCCCCTGAGAAGTGGCTATAGAGCTGGAGGATGCGCTCCAAAAACCTTTTGATATCAGGGCAAGCCGACCAGATGTGCAACACTGTACCCCTTTCCATGCCACTTCGTCAACAAGCCTCCGGGACTGACGGGTACATGCGATGCACCAACACCGGGCAATAATACCATCCTATTAGTATTTTTAAGTTCTTCTCATTTGCCTGGGACACCAGAGACATATTGTGCGTCAATGTACAGTCGTGGCCAAAAGTTTTGAGAATGACACAAATATTAGTTTTCACAAAGTTTGCTGCTAAACTGCTTTTAGATCTTTGTTTCAGTTGTTTCTGTGATGTAGTGAAATATAATTACACGCACTTCATACGTTTCAAAGGCTTTTGTCGACAATTACATGACATTTATGCAAAAAGTCAGTATTTGTAGTTTTGGCCCTTCTTTTTCAGGACCTCTGCAATTCGACTGGGCACGCTCTCAATCAACTTCTGGGCCAATTCCTGACTGATAGCAACCCACTCTTTCATAATCACTTCTTGGAGTTTGTCAGAATTAGTGGGTTTTTGTTTGTCCACCCGCCTCTTGAGGATTGACCACAAATTCTCAATGGGATTAAGATCTGGGGAGTTTCCAGGCCATGGACCCAAAATGTCAACGTTTTGGTCCCCGAGCCACTTAGTTATGACTTTTGCCTTATGGCACGGTGCTCCATCGTGCTGGAAAATGCATTGTTCTTCACCAAACTGTTGTTGGATTGTTGGAAGAAGTTGCTGTTTGAGGGTGTTTTGGTACCATTCTTTATTCATGGCTGTGTTTTTGGGCAAAATTGTGAGTGAGCCCACTCCCTTGGATGAGAAGCAACCCCACACATGAATGGTCTCAGGATGCTTTACTGTTGGCATGACACAGGACTCACCTTTTCTTCTCCGGACAAGCCTCTTTCCAGATGCCCCAAACAATCGGAAAGAGGCTTCATCTGAGAATATGACTTTGCCCCAGTCCTCAGCAGTCCATTCGCCATACTTTCTGCAGAAGATCAATCTGTCCCTGATGTTTTTTTTTGGAGAGAAGTGGCTTCTTTGCTGCCCTTCTTGACACCAGGCCATCTTCCAAAAGTCTTCGCCTCACTGTGCGTGCAGAGGCGCTCACACCTGCCTTCTGCCATTCCTGAGCAAGCTCTGCACTGGTGGCACTCCGATCCCGCAGCTGAATCCTCTTTAGGAGACGATCCTGGCGCTTGCTGGACTTTCTTGGACGCCCTGAAGCCTTCTTAACAAGAATTGAACCTCTTTCCTTGAAGTTCTTGATGATCCTATAAATTGTTGATTGAGGTGCAATCTTAATAGCCACAATATCCTTGCCTGTGAAGCCATTTTTATGCAACGCAATGATGGCTGCATGCGTTTCTTTGCAGGTCACCATGGTTAACAATGGAAGAACAATGATTTCTAGCATCACCCTCCTTTTACCATGTCAAGTCTGCCATTTTAACCCAATCAGCCTGACATAATGATCTCCAGCCTTGTGCTCGTCAACATTCTCACCTGAGTTAACAAGACAATTACTGAAATGATCTCAGCAGGTCCTTTAATGACAGCAATGAAATGCAGTGGAATGGTTTTTTTGAGATTAAGTTAATTTTCATGGCAAAGAAGGACTATGCAAGTCATCTGATCATTCTTCATAACATTCTGGAGTATATGCAAATTGCTATTATAAAAACGTAAGCAGCAACTTTTCCAATTTTCAATATTTATGTAATTCTCAAACCTTTTGGCCACGACTGTACACATCTTCAGAACCTAAGGTCCAGAAAAGGTAACCCCTAGTTCTTCCTTCCATTTCTTGAAGTTCGAGAGGAAAGGAGAAACAGCTCATCGAACGCACACAGCAAGGGAATCTCATCTTTCTTAGGGAATGTACTGCGCAAGAAGAAACGTAAATGTTCATATCCCATCCATGACAACCGCAAGGCTAGAGCCCTAGATTGTACATTTTCAAATTTAAGTAATGTACCCGCCTCAAGTACCTCATCTAATCTAGGAACCTTAATAGCTTCCCAAATTAGTAATCATTGCACCACCAGTCCCCTGGTGTTTACCTTTTAACCTCCATACAGGGATCTGGACTTTGCTGCAGGGAACCAACCAGGCCACTACCTCCTGGAGTAGTCCTGGTGTAGTTGGCTGCTGACCCACTGGTGCGCCAAGGACACAGGCAAAAGCATAGTCTGAATACAGTCCAATAGGGCCCTATAAGTGCTCCCCACACAGTATGAGGACCCCATAAGTAGTCCCTGGAACATGGGGCAGAGGTTGGCTGTAAGAAGTGACTGACATTACCATACCTCCCAACTTTTGAAAATCGCAAAGGGGGACATTATTTTCGGCGTGTATCACGGCAGTTTTTTTCATACTAGGTCACGCCTCTAACTCCGCCCAAAGAATAATTACGGACTCCGTCACGACAGCAGAAGCTGGGGATCGGTTATTGTGGAGCCTCTGGGACAATTTTTTTCTTGCGCTTCAATATCGATTTAAATATTAGCATATAAATCAGCGGATTATAGATAGTTTAAGGTCAAAATAATGTTATGGTCTACTATACAGGTAAAAACCATACAGATAGTTTAGTAAGGAGCTATCTAGTAACTTTACTAAGGCTTCGTTCACATCACCGTTCAGTCTTTCCGTTCTCCAGCTCCGTTTAGGGGCAGGAAAACAGGAAAGGACGGATTCGGCACATAACTGAGCCGAACGGAGCCCACGGGCCCCATAGACTATAATGGGGTCCGCTAAGTTTCCGGTCAGAAGAAGATTTTGGAGCGGAGACAAAAGTTGTGCGTGCAGGGCTTTTATCTCCGCTCCAAAAATCATCTTCTGAGCGGAAACCTAGCGGACCCCATTATAGTCTATGGGGCCCGTGGGCTCCGTTCGGCTCAGTTATGTGCCGAATCCGTCCTTTCTGTTTTCCTGCCCCGTTTAACGGAAAGGGTGAACGGTGATGTGAACGAAGCCTAATACACATTTATGCATTAATTCCCCAGGTCAAAAAGAGGGACATTAAAGGATCAAAGAGGGACAGAGGGACTCGGGTCAAAAAGAGGGACACTTGGGAGGCATGACATTACTATTATTATAAAACTGACTTTTTGCGTATGTCTCTTTCTTGTTGTGTTCTCATCCCAAAAAATAATCATAAAAAATAGCATGACCCAGAATGACTGGCCTTAGAGCCCCCTTACATACCAAAACCAAATCACTCACGGGAACCTTTCGCCTTAGTAAACCACCAACAACATGGCCGCCGCCGGCACAGCGACATGGCTACACAATCCGGGCTTTCGCGTGCACGCGGTGACGTCAGGCCGGGCGCATGACGCTTGGTTACCCCGGGAGACGGGGTTGTTTACTAGCCGCTACTGGACGGGCAGATGGCGGCCATAGGAGCGGCCCAGGACAGGTAACCCGAGGCGGTTTCTTAGTGGGCGAATAAACGGGTCCCTACACGGGTCGTGAGGAGCGTGGGCTACTAGTGCGGTGTTATGTGGGGGGGGGGGGGGGGGAACCGGTTAGGGGTCGGTCATGTCTCCACCCCCTGCAATTAGTGGGTTATTCCGATCAGTCGTAGCTTGTATGAGCTGCCCCGCTTGGAGTGTACTATTTATAGGGGTGTGTGCTATACAGGGTGGTAGATATAATTTGGAGTGAGGGGGCGACTAATTAGGTGCTGGCTATGCAGAAATAGGGTGCCCTCTATAGGTAGGGTAGTGCCCTGCAGAAGTGACTCAGCATGCAACTTTCTTCATGAAAGCTGACTCCGCAGGTGGAGGTGACTCTGGTGATGCATTACTATTGCCTCTTTCATGCTGCGCCACCATTTTGAGACATTTGCATGGAGTTGCACGTAGCTCCTGTTTTTGGGACGTCACAGACCCTCCAGGACTTCTATCTGCTCCGGCTGGCATGAAAGAGGTAAGTGCATGGAGCAGTTTTCTGTTTGGGGCCCTTTGACGCGTTGGGGGTCCCCTCCTGTACCGCGTATGGAGGAGGAGGACACCGTTCAGTCCTGGGGGTCACTTTTGGGGGGGGCCTGTTGCTGTAGTGATGGAGTATTGTTGCTGGCACACTCATTACACATGGGGTGCCTCCTCAGTAAATATTTTTTTTTTGTTTTGTTTTTTTTGGGGGGGAGGGGGCATCTAGACTTTTCTGCGGAGGACGCTGATTTGTTTCCATGTCTTGCAGGTATAGTGAATAGAGATGGCATCTGCTCCGACCGGCCTTAATTCTCTTGCCACAGGGGACCCCCTCCAGAGGATGCACGTCACCAGACCCAAATCTGCCAAAGGTCGCACCAGGACCACCCCGCAGGGCACCACTCACAACATGGAGGCTTACCCCTGCCGCACGTCACCTACTCCCAGGGTGTCGTCAGCAAGAGCCCAGCCTGGTCCCAGGATGGCACAGGACGAAACCCCGGAGCTTCTCCACCAGCTTCCATATAGACCACCATCCTCCAGCCTCAACCGCTACCGAGTGCTCCCCTCCATTGGCACAGCAGGTGGTCCAGAGAACGTAGGGGATCAACTGGTCTACAAAACCAGCGCCATGAGGCTGACCCCCGAGGTCCACGATCGCCACAACACCAAGACTCTGTTCCGGGAGCAGAACAAGCCTCACCAGATGAGCAACCACCACCAGGGCCAAGTCAATATGGAGGACTCTCAAGCGAAAGGGCAGGAGCCACCATCCGAACAGGAGCCCAGGCTTCTCCTGGCCATCAGGTCCCATTCCGGTCAGAGGTTTGAGCAATTCTTCCGCCCCTCGGACACGCTGTTCACCATCCTAGTGGCGGCGGAGGAGAAGACGGGGGTCTCATGTAAGGACTGTAGTGTGGAATCAATGGAGATACCAAGACGGAGCTTCACAGACCTCAGCCAGACCTTACAGGAGTGTCGGATCCCCAACAAGTCTGTAGTGTGCATCCATCGGCTTGGAAGGAACTGAACCTGCGGTGCCTTAAATGCATACATCATCGACCAACACTGTGACCCTGAGACCGTGACCCCCTCCCCCCATCACTGACACTGATCTGCATTCATATCTCTCCCGGGGTCACCACTCTGCTTTCCCAGACCCCTGACTGGAATGGATACCATGGTTCCATACTGATATGAAAACCAGGCAGATCAGTCAGTCAGAAGTTGTGAGGAATCCCTTCCCCTGTAAGAGTTGTTCTGACAACCACTAAACAGAGATAATTGGAACCAGTTTTTGTCAGAACTCGACTTACACGTAGAGGGGATTTTCCTGACTTATTTTTACATCAGTGCAGATTTACGTTTCGCCCAAGAAAAGCTGGTTGGCAAATAGAATGGGAGTTTTAGTCAAGGCCGTACTGGTTTAAGAGAGCGTCTCGGTGACAGGAATGCTTAATGCGACTTAACACGGCTGGCAAGATGGCGACCGTGGGCACTGCCCCATGCTCTTTTATTATTGAAGTCTCAGATGCCCACCGTAGATAATAGCCCCTTCCCCCATGACGGTTTGCCGGGATTTGTAGGATTTTCTGGAGCGGCTCGGTTACCTCCTCCAGTACATCGTTCAAATAGATTATTTCGTTGATTCTTGAGTGTTACAACTTCTCCGTGTTATTTACCGCATCCGTGTTTGATGAGCAGAACCCCCCCCCCTTCATATATAAAGATGATTGTGTTATTAACCGGCCAATATCTACAGTGTTGTATATGTGCTGCAGCCCCCCACAATGATCTCCTTACTTTTCATCTCTTAAAGGGGCAGTCTTCTATAAATGAGGCTTAAAGAGGACCTTTCATGGGTCCAGACATTATGAAATAACTAGCAGGTTATGTAGGGCATAGTGCAGGGATGTAATATCGCTTACTGGTTTGTCTGGGCGCCGCTCCGTTCCCCCCGTTCACTTTTCCTGCCTGGTATGCTAATGAATAGCATCGGTCCAGGGAGGAGGAGGAGACTGCACCGTTTCTCAATGGGCGTCTCCTTCTCCCTGGCTGTGACGCTCTCCGCTGTGATTGGACCGCGCTACAGCCACGGAGAAGGAGACGCCCATTGAGAAACGGGGCAGTCTCCTCCTCCCTGTACCGATGCTACTCATTAGCATACCAGGCGGGAAAAGTGAACGGCGCGGCGCCCAGACAAACCAGTAAGCGATATTACATCCCCACACTATATCCTGCTAGTTATTTCATAATGTCTGGACCTATGAAAGGTCCTCTTTAAAAGGGGTATTCTGGGCCCGGGCTTGTCCCACTAACCCGCTGTGATCAGACATAGCGCTCCTGTAGGACAGTGTGTAATATTCAGTACTTGCTGTACGGGCTCCCGGTCACACGACTCTTCTCTTCCCCGGCCATGTCCTTTACCAGGTTTCCGGCCTGGGCTATGGGCGGAAGTGACACCCCATCCAGAGCCCAGGCCGGAAACCAGGTAAAGGATGTGGCGTTGGCAGAAGCTGGATTTTCGGAAGAGGATTGTCACGTAAACCAGATTCCCGAGAGTCCGATCCACGGGTTGGTCGCTATATTCCAAACGTTCTCCTACGGGGGTGTTGTGTGTAAGTGAGGCGAGTCGTGTCCCAGAAAACCCCTCGAGTCGCTTTCTAATGAATGGTTTCCGATACTTTGTAATAGAATTTGTGTTTCATGTCCTATATTCAGTATATCTGCTTCCGATCAGTGAATTGCATTATTATTGCTTGTATACACAGGATGAGACCGAACACTTCACCCTTCGCTGCATAATAAGCAAGACTTGGTCCACATGAGTCATCAGCCTGTGGATGTTCTCGTTCACTGACAGCAATCTTGGAAACGGTGAAGTGAAATACAAAGGGAGGATTTGTTAAAAGGCATCTGTCAGCAGTTTTGTACCTATGACACTGGCTGACCCGTTACATGTGCTCTTGGCAGCTGAAGGCGTCTGTGTTGGGCCCATGTACCGGCATTGCTGAGAAAAATGATGTTTTACTATATGGAAGTGAGCCTATAGGAGCAACGGGGGCGTCGCCATTACACCTAGAGGCTCAGCTCTCTCTGCAGCTGCCGCTCCCTGTCTACTTTGATTGACAGGACCGGGCAGTGAAATCTTCATGCCTGGCCCTGTCAATCAAAGTCTAGCAGTTGCAGAGAGAGCAGAGCCTCTAGGTGTAATGGTGACGCCCCCGTTGCTCCTAGAGGCTCATTTGCAAATACTAAAACATAATCTTTCTCAGCAATGCGGGCACATATGTACATGGGACCAACACAGATGTCTTCAGCTGCCAAGTGCACATGTAACAGGTAAAAAACTGCTGACAGATGCCGTATAAGGTGTTTCAAACTTCAGTCCGAAAGGGGTTGTCTGAGTGTTTAAAACTGATGACCTGTACACAGGATAGGTTATCAGTATATGATATGGGGGGGGGGTCTGCCTCCTGAGACCCCACCAAGCAGCTATTTGAAGAGGCACTGTGACCTCTTCCTCGGCCAGTGACGTCACGTTTATCGGTCACATGGTCTAGGGGCAGCTGAAGTGAATGGGGCTGAGCTGCAATACCAAGCACGACCACTAAACGATGGACGGCGCTGTGAAGAGGCAGCACCACAACCTCTCCAAACAACTGATTGGCAGGGGGACGCCTGACCCCCACAGATCAATACCGATGACCTATCCTGAGGATTTTTACTAAGAACCGCACTGGAGTAAGAGATTTCGCCACAGCCCAACAGATTTACTGTCAGGAACTGGAGTTATAGAGCAAGATCTACAGCAGCTCATGGTGCACGCGCCGGATTTATTAAAGGGGCTGTGGCAGATCACTAGGACATGCCCCCAAGGTCAGGTAGGTGTGGGTCCCACCGCACCTCTCTCTAGAAAGGGGCCCCAAAAGTGAATGAGAGCACACTGCACACGCGCACGGCCGTCCTACATTCATTTCTACGGGAGTTGAGAAGATAGCCGAGCGCCGGCCCAGCTATTTTCAGAACTCCCATAGAAGTGAATGGAGGGCAAGCAGCACATCACTTTGGGGGCCTATTCTAGACAACATTTAAGTCCACGCTCCCATCTGACAGTGGTAGCATATCCTAGTGTCATGGCGTCGCTGTAATAAATTCTGCAAGTCTCCCGGCAGTCCGCGCACCATGCGCTGGTGTACCTTTAACTCTAACTTACTCCAATTTCTAACAGTGTCCCCGTCCCCCACTGCAAAACCTGTGGTGATACTACAACTCCCAGCACGTGGCTGAAGAGAGAGTTTAGAGACCACTGAAAACCTGAACTGCAGAGACCCTCATATTATCCTCTTGCCAAGTGAGGAGAAGGACATGGTGCTTCTGTGGGGTCACCCCGAATATGTAGGTCGCCTCCGTCCTCCGCATTTTGCTGTCAGTTCATCCTTGTATTTCTCCTGCAGAGCTGAACTAATCGCACTTAATAAACAGATTGGACAAGTCCTTTCCAGCGTCAGTCATTGATCTATTTCAGGGATGCTCAACCTGCGGCCCCTCCAGCTGTTGTTAAACTACAACTCCCACCATCCCCTGCTGTGGGCATGCTGGGAGTTGTCGTTTTGCAATAGCTGGAGGGTCGCAGGTTGGGCATCCCTGCTCTACATAATATATAGTGCAGGCTGCAGTCGGGGGAGCAACCCCTGGGAGAACCAATTAACACAGGTAGGTTAGCCTATCTCCAACCTGTGGCTTCTCCAGCTGTTGTAAAACTACAACTCCCATCAGGGCCTGACAGTTAAAGCTATCAAGGCATGACAATCCTTGTGACTGGGCAACAGCTGGGGAGACACAGGTTGGTGAACCCTGCTGCAGAGCCTTGGAAACTCAGTCTCTCTCCCCCATATTCATTGGAGGACACAGAGACCGTGGTATAGCTATGTCCTCTAGGAGGCGCTGACACTAGATAAAGCTGTTAGCTCCTCCCCCGGCAGCTATACCCCCTCCAGCCTGGAGAGGATAGCTCCAGAAGATTTTTTATTTTAGTTTATTGTTTTCTCTTCTTTTAGGTGGGAAACAGTGGTTTCCTCGCCTCCCTGTTCTCCCGGGGGGAGCACGCCAGCGTTGGTCCGCCACGCTGCCTCCTCCCCCCACAAGAAGACAAGGGCAGCCTCGCTCCCTGCATCCCGCCAGCCAAGGGGTCACCCGTCCAAGTCCCTCTTTCAGCTCCCTGCCACTACGGTGCCAGTAGCTGAAGGGGTGACCCTGCTGGACCAGAGGAAGGGTGAAGATGGTGGCTGGACAGATAAGTAGATGCCTGGTCCAGGCCATCGTACCCCGGCCGCCGCTCAACCTCTTTTGCAAGGGGTTAATCTCAACAGCAGCTGCATGTATTCCACTCTGGGCAACACACTGGGCCCCTGTTTATTATCGCATGTGCCTCCCTGAACGGACCGCCGCCTAACTTCGGCAGTGGTTTGGCGCTGGGGCACAGACATGGGCCGCATCCGATCGGTGGGCAGAGCCAAGCGCAGGAGCCCTTACAAGCCGATCCTCGGCTAGGGCTGGCAGCGATCCTGCTCACATAAGGTTCGGGCGGCCGCCTGCTATATGGCGCTACTTTAGCAAACAGGGGGTCACAATGGGGGGCGATTCCAGCAATGCGGGGGTTAATGGACAAGCGCATCACAGCGGCTCTCTGGAGGGATGCAGGACCTGAGGGGGCGGGCCCTATTCTTCCCACCTCGGCCAGTTCTCTCCGGACTTTCTCTGTCGGCATCTCCTGGTCCTGGTAAATGCTGTTACTCCTCTCCCTAGGTCACTGTATCCCTCCAGCCTCAGATATCTCGGATATCTTGCGGTTTTCGCCATGTCTGATCCCCCTGGGGTTCTTCCGCGGCCAATAGCTGTTCACTATGCCTGCTCTATATGGCAGGTTAAATTCCCTTGCGGGCAACAGGATTCTGTCTGCACTGCTTGTCAGACGCTCAGGCAGGGTCCCCCCTTCAGCCCATACCGCTGCTCCCCCTCTGGCATCTGAGTTACCCGACTGGGCCAAAACACTCTCTCAGGCAGTGGAAAACCTTGCTCAAATCTCCCAATCCACCCTATCTATAGTGGGTCGCTTGGTTGAGAATCCGCCCTCGGCGCAGGCTGCACCTCCCCTCAGATGCACCCTCCAGAGCTTCTGGCTCGGGCGACCCCCCTAGGTCACTTCCCCCTGTCAGCGCACGGCATTCACAAAAGCGTCACAGAGTACACCATGTTTCTTCCTCTGACACCTCTCCCTCTCCACCACGTGTACGGTCTCACTCAGGTTTTTCTTCTCCTGGAGACGTGCGGTCCGACGGTGAGGTTGAGTATTCAGATTTGGATGCGTAGCAGCCTTCTAAGTTGGCCTCCACTGTGGATAGCCTCATTGCTGCCATCCGTGACACCTTCCGGGTGCAGGAAGATCTCTTCTTCCCCCCCCCCCCCCCCCCAACCAGCAGGGGATGTCCTTCCTTCGTCCGAAACAGGCCTCAAAAGGTATTTCCTCGCCATACCGATTTTTCGGCAGTGGTTTCCCAGGCTTGGGATCACCCAGACATGCGTTTTTCCGCCCCCAAAAAACTGAACGTCCTATATCCTTTTCCAGCGGACTGCGTTTCCAAGTGGACATCCCCTCCTAAGGTGGACCCACCTGTAGCACGGCTAGCCAAAAATACAGCTATTCCGATAGCCGATGGATCCTCCCTTCAGTCCGCTGAAGATCGTCGGATGGAATCATTGACAAAGTCCCTCTTTGCAGCCACGGGGTCAGCCCTCAGGCCCATGTTCGCCTCCGCGTTGATGGCAAAGGCAATCTCCGAGTGGGGCAGCCAGCTGGACCAGGACTTAGGATCCGAGGTCCCTGCTCAGGACCTCCGATCCTTGGCGCAGCTGATCATTCAGGCAGGGAGATTCCTCTGCGAGGCGTCCTTGGACGCTGGCGCCCTCATCATGCGCTTGCAGTCACCTTACACCGCAAGCTTTGGCTGAAGGTGTGGGCAGCGGACGCGACTTCCAAGCGTTCTTTAGTCGGTCTCCCCTTTGCTGGCACCTGTCTCTTTGGTTCTCGGCTAGACTAAATAATTTCTGAGGCCACGGGTGGCAAGAGCACCCATCTCCCACAGCCTAGGGCTAAGCGGGCCTCTCACGTTAGGTCAGGTTCCTCACGTGGCAGACCTTTTCGTAGATTCGCTAGTTCCCGCCCTGCAGCAAGTTCCTCCACTGGGGGCGGCGGCTTTCCTTCCCAGGATCGACGCCAAAAAAAACGTCTTTTCGGGCACAGCCCTCCTGGCGTCCCAGACCTCAGGCCGCTCGACCCCCTGCGGCTAAGCAGGCCTCAGCCTGAAGGTGTGCCCCCGCCCAACAGGGTGGGGGGCCGCCTCCTCTTCTTCCAGGATATCTGGCGGGCCCACGTGTCCGACGCTTGGGCGCTCGAGATTGTATCCTTGGAATACCCGATAGAGTTCCTGTCTCTTCCCCCAGACAGGTTTTTTTCAATCCAGTCTTCCACGGAACCCTGACCGGGCAGCCGCCTTCTCCCAGGCCATTCAGTTCCTCCTGGACCGGGGGAGTCATCTCTCCCATTTCCCCAGCAGAAAGGTTCAAGGGGTTCTATTCAAACCTTTTTGTGGTCCCCAAGAAGGAGGGCTTGGTACGCCCAATCCTGGACCTCAAGCTGCTGAACAAGTTCCTCTGCCTCCAGTGGTTTCGGATGGAATCCCTTCGTTACGTAATTGCTTCTCTAGAGCAGGGGGAATTCCTTTCGGCCATAGATATCCAGGACGCATACCTCCACGTTCCCATCCCGCGGAGTCACCAGCGCTTCCTGAGGTTTGTGATAGGAGACTGTCATTACCAGTTTGTCGCCCTCCCGTTCGGGCTGGCAACTGCGCCTCGGGTCTTCACAAAGATTCTGGCCCCTCTTCTCGCCCTGCTCCGTTCCAGAGGCATCTTCCTTATGCCTTATCTGGACGACATCCTCATCAAGGCCTCCTCCTTTGCTCAGGCATCGAACAGCGTACAGATCACGCTGGAAGCCCTGGCTCGCTTCGGGTGGTTGGTCAACCTACAGAAGTCATTTCTGACACCCTCCAGCCAGTTGGTCTTCCTGGGTATGCTTCTGGACACAGACGTGGCACGGATTTGCCTTCCCCCCGGACAAGCGACTGGCCTCGCACTGTTCCGCGAGGATCCTTCTCGACTGTAGACTTCCGTCCATTCGACTCTGCATGAGGACGTTAGGGAAGATGGTAGCCTGTTTCGAGGCGATTCCCTTTGCCCAGTTCCACTCTCACACGTTCCTGAGAGCGATACTGTCCTCCTGGGACAAGTCTTCAGAGAGCCTGGACCATCTCATCCATCTCTCCCCTCAGGTGCGGTCGTACCTTGTTGGTGGCTGTCGGTTCCGGTTCTGGGAAGGTCCTTCCTTCCGATCTCCTGGACGGTTGTTACCACCGACGCCAGTCTTCTGGGTTAGGGAGGGGTGTTCCCTCCCAGGACAGTCCAACGCACATGGTCTCGGTCGGAGTCCAAGCTCCCGATCAATGTCCTGGAACTCAGGGCGATTCTTCTGTCCCTCCGGCACTGGACCCACCTCTTGAAGGGTCGCCCAGTCAGAGTCTAGTCGGACAACGCCACGGCTGTGGCATACATAAACCACCAGGGGGGAACATGCAGCCTCGCGGTAATGCAGGAATCTGCCGAGATCTTACGATGGGCGGAGGCCCATGTGCCAGCAATTTCAGCGATCTACATCCCGGGTGTGGAGAACTGGATTGCGGACTTCCTCAGCAGGACCACGATAGATCTGGGCGAGTGGTCCCTCCACCCGGAAGTATTCGAGGCGATCTGTCTCCGTTGGGGTCGCCCCGACGTGGACTTCAAGGCTCAATTGGAAGCTTCCCACCTTCCTTTCCCACGCAAGGGATCTGGAAGCTTGCGGTGTGGACGACCTGATCACCTCTTGGCAGGGGTTCTCCCTCCTTTGTGTTTACCCCCTTCCCAGAGTTTTACGGAAAATCAGGACGGAGGGCATTCCGACGTTCATCGCCCCAGATTGGCCCCGTCGTGCGTGGTACGCCGACCTCATTCTGCTTTTGGGAGACGTTTCTTGGTCACTGCCACTCAGACGACCTGCTTTCGCAGGGACCGGTCTATCAGCATTTAAGGTCTCTTCGTTTGACGGCGTGGCTGTTGAAACCACCATTCTAAAGAGAAGGGGTTTTTCGGTGGATGGTATCCGCACTATGATTCAGGCTAGGAAGCCTGCTTCTTCCAGGATCTATTACAGGACCTGGAAGTCCTTCCTGGGGTTCTGTGAGAACCGAAATATTCCTCCTCTTCGTTTTTCTCTTCCCACGGTCCTGTCCTTTCTTCAATCAGGGTTGGACCTTGGTTTGAGCCTTAGCTCTTTGAAGGGTCAGGTCTCGGCGCTTTCTATTTTTTTCCAGCGCCCGCTGGCCTGTAAGGACTTTTCTTCAGGGAGTGGCACATATGGTTCCTCTGTGCAGTCCTCCTTTACCGCCTTGGGATCTGAATTTAGTCCTCTTAGCGCTCCAGGTTTCCCCCTTTGAACCTCTGTGGGAGATTTTGCTCCGACTCCTGTCCTGGAAGGTGGTTTTCCTTGTGGCTATCACTTCCATCAGGCTAGTGCCCGAGTTGGCGGCCCTTTCTTTTAGGGAACCCTTCCTGGTTCTTCATAAGGATAAAGCGGTTCTCCGGCCCGTTCCTTTTCTTCCGAAGGTGGTCACAGACTTCCATATCAACGAGGAAATTGTCCTTCCCTCTCCTTCACACCCTAAGGAAAGGGAGTTGCATCACTTTGATGTTGTCAGAGCTCTGAGGATCTATTTAGCATCCTCCGCTCCCTTCCACCGTACGGACTCCCTTTTTGTCATTTCGGAGGGTCCTCGCAAGGGATTTGCAGCCTCCAATGTGGTAATCGCACGTTGGATTCGGGCTGCAATTGCAGAGGCTTACCGCGCCCGGGAAAGGGTTCCGCCCTTAGGTGTCACAGGTCACTCCACCAGAGCCACACAATAAGGGGATAAGTGATCGGCAGGGAACCAGTAGTCGATCATAACGTGGTCCGGGTTTCCCCCCCAATTTGGAGCGGCAGTCACACCTGCGCACTGCCAGTCCCACCTGCGCACTGCCAGTCCCACCTGCGCACTGCCAGTCCCACCTGCGCACTGCCAGTCCCACCTGCGCACTGCCAGTCCCCGGGACTGCTGCAGAGTACAAGTGCTTGGCTCTCTCTGTCAGTCCTATAGCTCTGAATGTAGCTGTGGACACGCCATTAAAATGGGGAGTATGGACCCCCTTCTTGTAATTGTCTGGGCCCCCAGTGGTTGGACCCCTGCTGATCAAACATGTATCCCCCCTATCCTGTTAATACATTGTCTTAATGGGACAACCCCTTTAAAAAACACACCTGCTCAAGTTGTCCCTCCAACATCCACTAGATCAGGGATGCTCAACCTGCGGCCCTCCAGCTGTTGCAAAACTACAACTCCCAGCATGCTCGGACAGCCTACAGTTAGCCTACAGCAGGGCATGGTGGGAGTTGTAGTTTTACAGCAGCTGGAGGTCTGCAGGTTGAGCATCCCTGCACTAGATGAACGTCCCGCTAAAATCAGCAGGCTTGGCTGACCTTAGTCCAAATGTTAAATGGGTTGAGCACCTTTGGGGGGAGGCGCTTTTGGTAACCCCACCAACCATCCTGAGCATACCAGCTTCCAGACGCTCTCCCCGAATGTAAACTTTTACCCCCATGCATCACATCTATTGGTCAATTGATGCCAGGGGAGCAGGTCACCTTTGCAGCCAGCAACGTCAAAAAAACTGAAGTTTACATTCAGGGAGCTGTACAGAGAAGCAGAGGCCAAAAGGGAGAAGTTGCGGGGAGGCAGCGTCGGTAAACGGGTCTGCCCAGGAGGGGCATAGCCCGAAACGGTGGCCATACGGATTAGACCCTCCCCCCAATTGAGTGGTAATAAATACAACTTCATAACCAGCCGCTTGATCTCATCACATTCTTTATTATTCAAACATAAGGAAACAGCAGAGCAGCAGGAATCCATCCCTCCCCGGCACAAATGTCGCTCCTGCGGATTCATCTACAATTTTCTCATCATCTAATTAAAATCGTCCATTGTCCTAAAACTTTAGGTACAGATCTTTTTTTTTAGCCTATAAATTTTACTTGGTAAAAATTTCCTGCTTCTGTTCTGAAGCTTTTTTTTTTTTTTTTTTTTTCTTTGTTTGTCTATATGAACAAAAAAAAAATGCTAGTGTGTTAACACAGGGGGGTGGGTACCCAGCAAAATGGAGAGATGGACCGGCTGATGACTTATGGATCTTCTGTCCATGGTCACGCAGAGGAGCAGATCTACGGACAGAGATTCCCAGGAGACCGCCTGCAATGATGTCCGCTTACCTGACAGCTGTGCCCACCTCACCCCATAATCTACCATATCCCAGTTTGCCTTTCCCAACCAGCAGGGAATGCTGGGACTTCTCTCTACAAGAGAGTCACCGGCTACTAAAAGTAGTTAAGAGCAAAATCTATATTGAAGCATAGAATAGCTATAGTAAAGGACCAACATAAAATAAATAGCGTATACCATGCTTGTAGTCCTCCAAGGGGAGCTAAAATATCAAGAGGAAGACAAAAAATAAAATTTGGATAAACAACTGAAAGTCTCTTCACCAAGTGACCAGCGCCACCAGATGATGAATGGAGGCGGCAGTCACTTCGTGCCCGTTCTGTCCAGGTAAAAATTCTCATCGTAGCGTATTCCCAAGTGACTGAGAAGAGTCATCTGCTGGTGTGAATGGGTAGCAGGTTAAGCAGTTGATTAATTAACCCCAACACTGGGAGAAAAAGTCCTGACAGCAGAGGAGGGGTTAATGTGTGGTCCGGGGAGGAAAAAAAATAAAAATATAAGTTTAAGAATTTTCTTAACACAAGGCTAAAAACATTGGGTCCCGCCTCGGCGTCTGATGGGAGACATCCTCCTGGGAGTCGGGCGAAGGTGACCGCGGGTTCATTCAGTTGTTGATTTTCTCAATCTCGTCAATGTCGTCTGTATCCAACTTCTCAATGGGTTTATCTAAAAAGAAGAAATGACACGTGAGCATCGGAGGCTGCTCCATTTGATTGCAGCTCGCTCTCCTACAATAAAGGGGTATTCCCATCACAGACATTGATGGCATATCGCTAGGACCTGCGAGTCAGCTCAGTGACCTACACCTATCTTCAAAAAAGGCCCCCCTGAAGTTAAGGAGACCACGCCGTGCAAGCACGGTCACTCTCCAGTCATCGCTATAGAAGTTCCAAAAAATAGCTGAGCATTGTATCGACTTTTTTTCAGATCCCCCATTAGAGTAAATGGAGCAATGTCATGGAGAGATGGGACCACCACCTGCCATTCATGTCCCAGACGGACCAGAACTTTTAAACCCTTCAAGCTGCAGCATTGCAAAGCGTGCTTAGAAGTATATAAAGAACTCTGCCTCCTCCCCAAAAATACAGTTTTGCTGCACCTGCTACCTCATCTTTTTCAGCTCTTGGTTAAGGTGCTGACACACCGTTACTTTTGGGAGCTTTTTGACTTGCAAAAAAATTAAATAAAGTAAAAAAACAACCACAATGAAAGTACTGTATTTTAACAAGCTTTTTATGGTGCAGCATTTTAAGTCACTATTTTTTCTTGTTTTGTCCCTATCGAGAAGTCAATGGGAAAATTGGGGATAATTTTCTATCGGAAAAAAATAAAAATTATATAGGACTTTATGTATCATGAGCTGTAGGCCCATTTTTGTCTAAAAAAAAAATTAATAAAAAATTTAGTGCCTTCTGGAAGCCACGTCACAAAAATGGTGACTTTTCCCCTTTTTACAAACCGATTCTTTTACTTTTTAAAGAGATGTCACTAGGAGCATGATGGCAAACGGGGGTGGAGCGGCCACCTGTTCATATTTAGTATAATTTGCACCAGAAAACTGCTATAAAATGTATTAAATCTGAAACCTACACCAGTTACGACCTGGTCCCACACAGTTTAGTATTGCAGATGCGCCAAAAATATTAAGGGGCATGTACCCTCTTCATAAATTTGGTGCATCTTGAACAGGTTAACCCGTTTACTAAGCCTGACGTACTAAATGCCGATGTGAACCCACCCTTAGGGCTCATGCACACGGCCGTTGCCCCACTGTGGCATATGGCGGGTCCGCAATACACGGGGCACCGGCCGTGTGCACCCCGCATGACAGATGTGGACCCATACACTTGAATGGGTTAGCAAATCCGGAGATGCGGTGAGGAAGCACGGATCGGAACCCCACAGAAGCACTACGGAGTGCTTCTGGGCGTGCCTCTGCACCGCAAAAAAGTAGTGCATGCACCGTCGGATGCGGTTCGCGGACACTATTCAAGTTTCCCAGGCTGGGTCGTATGCATGAGTGGAGAACAACTTACTGAAGTGCTGCTCAATTTGTCTTAGGATGTTCATGCTGTGTTTGCTTTCCACCATGTTGATGGCCAGTCCTCTCTTGCCAAAACGCCCCGTGCGCCCGATTCTGTGCAGATACGTCTCGTTGTCTGGATTCCCTTCTCTGTCCACAGGGAGGTCAAAGTTGATCACCACAGAGACCTGCTCCACATCGATGCCTGGAGAAAATGGGGAAGAATCATGTTACCTACACAAGATCTCCTCTTACAACACCCTATAGTCCGCAGTCCATGTCTGGTCAGCAACTGCAGGAGATCAGACTCTCCAGGGTCGCTCTTCTGTATTCATCACAGTTCACACCTAAAGTATGACCCTGACTTTATTATCTCGCTTAGGTTCTGTACAGACAGGTGGAGCTTTAGACTTGGGATCTATCCAATCACCATGGCGGCAGTTCTGCTTTACCCACCTCTGGCACACACGTTGGTGGTAACTAGAACCTTTTCTTTGCCCTCTCTGAATCGGTCGATTACAGCTGCTCTCTGTTCCACCATCATCTCACCGCTGAGTAACGCCACCTGGTGGCCTTCTTTAGACAGCTCTCCTGCAAGCCAAGAGGCAGTTTTCCGGGTCTGCAGTGAAAATTATATATTAATTTTACTGGTTTAATACACCAGAACCCCCCAAAACCGCTCAGCCGGTGGCTGCACTCACATGGCAGAAGATCATGGCCTGTGCTATGGTGATAGACCCATAGATGTTACAGAGGGCATGAAACTTCTCTTCCCGGCTGTTGCAGAGCACATAATACTGTTTAATGGTATCTAGAGTCTCCTCTTCTCGCTTCAGTTTGATGATGTTGGGTTCAGGAACGACTTTCTGAGCAAATTTCCACACAGAATCCTCAAACGTAGCGGAGAACAGGAGCATCTGGCAGTCCCGAGGCAACATCCTGAAATACAGAACGCTCCATCAGCTTCCAGCCCGTACTGAGGCCGCAGGCAACACAGCGCGCGCGCCCAGCACTCACCTCTGGATGCGGATGCTTTGGTCCTGGTGCCCCTGCGTTGCTATCATGACATCGGCTTCATCCAGCACAAACACCTTCATCTTCTTGGGATCAATGAACTTCAGCTTGGAGCACCAGTCCAGCACGGTCCCAGGCGTCCCGATAACAATCTGCTCTGCAACCTTGTGCCCACGATCCACTGCGGAGACATGAAAGGAGACACTAGTCATAAAGCACAGGCACCTGCCATACAAAGCACTTATAATCTCGTGGCAAAATGGCTGATTTAACATAATTTTATAATTTTTTTTATCACTTCACCTACCCCCAATTTTTTTTTTTATATAAAAACTGACTAAAGTCATACACACTTCAAGTGTATCAATTAAAAATAGAGATCGTCCCAAAAAAAATAAAAAATGTATTATAATATTATTATTAATTATAATATTATTATAATAATAATAATATTATATAATAATAATATTTTTTATTATTTTTATTATTATTTCCGTAGACCTAAAAAAAAAAAAAAAAAGTTATGGAGGTCAGAATATGGAGATTAAAAAAGAGATTTTTTTTTTTTCTCAAAGTTTATTTTTTCAGTATTAAAACACAAGAAAAAAATAAATATAAATGTGGTATCATTGTAATAGTACTGACCTTGAGGAAAACGGTAACAAGTCAGTTTTACTGTGTGGGGAACACCGTAAAAACAAAACCCATAAAGCTGTGGCAGAATGGCGTTCCCCCCCCCCCCCCCCCCCCCCCAATTCCACCCTATTTTGATTTTTTTTTTTACAACTCTCCACTACATTGTATGTAATATTAAACGGTGCCACAAAAAAAGTACAACTTATGCTGCAAAAAACAAGTCCTTACATGGCTATGTGAAATGGAAGAAGAAAAATAAATAAATACATTTTTATAATAGGTCTCCAGGAAGGTGGGGAGTAAAAAATGAAAACGGAAAAAAAAAAAACATACATGTACGTCGCCTAAGGTTACTACAAAGCCCGCCGTGCAGACGGTACGTCACGCATCTGGTGGGACAGGAGCTTGCCACTGGACCCCGAGCGCTCAGGAGATGCAAGACTTTTTTTTATTTATTTTTTGCACTTGACCCAGGCCATGATTTCTCGGTCTTGGAAAATCCCTTAAAATATCAAGCCCGCTACATTAGAACATGCCTGGAGTCGTAGTGCAAATACCACACTAGATTTCTGCTTCTTGATCAGCACTTACCAGATGCATTCACAACCAGCAATGCCTCAATTGAGAGGAGACAGCTAGTGACATATACAAAAGACCCTTCAAAAGAGGTAGAGCGATACCATAGCAAACAGCGCATCTGAAAAGGTCCAAGTATCTGCAGCTAAAGGGGAGATTTCATAAAAGGACAAGATCCGCCATTATCCATGACATTCAGAGTCGCAGCTGCTCCTTAGCAACAAGCTGCCACTTCACAAGCAGCGCCCGAATACTCCGACGTGTCTGTACAGTGACCCTAGACAACAGCATCTTATGCCATTTACTGGGCAGCACTCACATTTGTTCCCTCGTACAGCGTAAGCCAATTTCAGCTCAGGATAGAACTCGCCCATCTGTTCAATGACTTTTCCGGTTTGCAGGGCGAGCTCGTAGGTGGGAGAAAGACACAGGCACTGTGGAGAGATACAGAATGACTGACATTAACACTAACCTGCACATTAATACAGAGCGTGCAGTGCGATCTGAACAATGTGTGTACAGCGACTTCACCAGCAGAATAGTGAGTGCAGCTCTGGAGTATAATACAGGATGTAACTCAGGATCAGTACAGGGTTAGTAATGTATGTACACAGTGACTAAGCTCTTTATTCCTACTCTTTTCACACTTACCTGTGGGTATCTATTGGCAGGGTTAACTCTTGAGAGCATTGCCAAAACAAAGGCGGCAGTTTTTCCTGTACCAGACTGTGACTGAGCAATCAGATTCTGGGGCCTATAAAACAGAGTCAGACAATGTGGCAGATTTATTAATTGTTAAAAAAAAATAGACGGCATAAACTTAAAGAGCATCCGTCAGCAGTTTTGTACCTATGACACTGGCTGACCTGTTACATGTGCGCTTGGCAGCTGAAGGCGTCTGTGTTGGTCCCATGTTCCTACATTGCTGAGAGAAATGATGATTACACTTACAGGTAATTGGATTTTGCAGACCCACGACAGCACCACAGAGACAGTGGATCCGCCCCAGAGACAGGAAACCTACAGAAGAAGAAGGTGGAGTCTCTCTCCCACCTCAGTGGTTTACAGAGCGTGAGGGACTCCAACCTGTTTATACAATTACTCTTTTTTTGCTACACCCTGTGCAAAACACTTAGTACCCGTGACACCAGGGAGGGAATAAGGAAGGGTACTGTCATGGGGTCTGGAAAATCCGATTACCGGGGAGTGTAATCATTATTTTTCCCTGCCCCCACGACAGCACCACAGAGAAAGATTACAGAGAACACCTTCCTTAAGGGTGGGAAACAACTTCTAGAACTTTCTTCCCAAACAGAAGATCAGAGACAGGATTTAGTTGAAGCAGATAGTGACGGTAGAAGACCACGTGGCAGCCCCACAGATTTGCTGGATAGAGACATTTGCCCTCTCAGCCCAGGAGACTGCACGAGTAGAATGTGCCTTCAGAGAAAGAGGAGGAGAACTTCCAGAAAGGGAGTAGGCCAGAGAGATAACTGCCCTAGTCCACCTGGCTAGGGAACTTTTTGAGGCCATCTTACCCTTATTTATGTCTGGGGAGTGGGGGGGGGTGGAACAGGGCAGAGAACCTCCTCCAATCCCTTGTGACTTCTAGATAAAGACAAAGGCTCAAAGGGTTCCCTAGTTAAGGCATTTAGCACTAGGTTTAGATCCCAGGGTGGAAACTTGTGCACCTTCATTGGGACAATTCTATCTTCTACTGCCTTGAAGTGTCAACAGCAAAATTTTTACTCCCCAGGGCAGAGACCTGTACTTTAAGGGTATTTTTAGCCAATCCCATAGACAATCCCTTCTGAAGAAACTTCAGAATCTGTTGGACTGAAATATCACAGGGTAAAGCACCTGCCCCAATCCCTGTAAAGTCTAGGAACTTCTTCCAAACTCTCGTATAGATAGAAATTGTTACAGCTTTTCTGCTTCTCAGCAATGCAGACACTAAAGCTTCAGAAAAACCTTGTCTAATTAGTAGTGACCGCTCAAATTCCAGGCTAAAAGATGCAGATATAGGACTTTTGGAGGACATACTGGTCCCTGCATCAGAAGGTCCGGGATCTCCGGAAGGTTCTACGGATCTGAGACTGACAGAGAGAGAGAGAGAGACACACAGAGAGAACCATGCTCTCTTTGGCCAGAAGGGAGCTATCAGAACTATTATTGCACCTTCGTCCCTGATCTTTTTGAGGACTAGAGGAATGAGCTGGAACAGGGGAAAGGCATAGCCTAAGGGGAATTTCCTTTTCTGAAGAAAGTCATCCACCCCATCTGGGAATTCTCTTGGGTTGAGAGAATAAAATCTCTCTACTTTTCTGTTCTGTCTGGTGGCAAAAAGATGGATAGTCTCTCTGGGGGATCCCCTCTATCTTTGAGAATACAGAAGGGTTGAGGGACCATTCTCCCCGTCTTAGTCGATGACGGCGCAGGAAATCCGCCTGGAAGTTCTCCTGGCCCCTTATGTGGAGAGCAGACAGATGACTCGCCTTTCCTTCCAAAAAATGGAATAACTGATCTGCCTCCCTCATGAGGGAAACAGATCTTGTCCCCCCCCCCCCCCCCACCCCCCGATGGCTTATGTAAACTACTGCAGACCGATTGACATTATTCTGACATGTGTTAGATGAATAAAGGGTAATGCTGTCTCCAAGGCCAGTCCTATGGCTAGCAGCTCTTTCCTGTTTGAGGAAAACATCCTCTGCAACAAAGACCACTGACCCCGAATCATCTGGTCTAAAAAAATTAGTTCCCCATCCCCATGGGCTGGCATCTGTTATCACTACTGGATCGGGGTACCTCCAAGGAACCCCCGATTCAGGTTTGTGCCGTTTTCCCACCAGGATAGATCTAAAGTTTTCTTGGAGATGATTATCTTTGAGTCCAAAGATCCCCCAGTTTTCCTCCATGATAGGAGTATTTCTTTCTGTAGCCGTCGAGTATGGGCCCATTCCACTGCCGGAATACAGGAGGTTAGTAACCTTAGTACAGACATAGACTGCCCAGAATTTGACAGTCAGAAAAGCTAACATTTGCAGCTTTGTCTGGATTCGCAAAATCTTCTCCCGAATCCAGGATAAGCCCTAGAAACACTTGACGAGTCTCTGGCACCATTCTGGACTTTGAGATTGAGAATCCATCCCAAATCTTACAGTATCTTCCTCACCTCCTGAACTGCCATCACACAATCCTGCTGAGAGCCTGCTAGGATTAGAAAATTGCCCAGATAGGGCAGGAATAGGATGTTCTCCTTTCTTATAAACAATGCTACTTCTGCCACCACTTTTGTAAATATTCTGGGGGCCATAGAGAGGCCAAACGGAAGAGCCTGAAATTGGAAGTGACGAATACTTCCTTCTACAGTCACTGCCACTCTGAGGAACGGTTGGTGCACAGGATGAATAGGGATGTGATAATACTCGTCCTTTAAATCCAGTACCGCCATAAAACATTTGTGATGAACTGACAATTTTACTGTTTCCATCTTGAATTTCCTGAAGAGAAGGTATCTGTTTAGATGTTTCAGATTTATAATCATGCGAAAGGAGTTGTCTGGTTTCTTCACTAGAAACAGCGGAGAGTAGAACCCCTTCTCCTTTTCCGCCACCGGGACTGGTATTAACACCGGCTTCTCTAACAGCGGTATCATCACTTCTGTCTCCATAACTAAACTTTGCGTCTTTGTATGACTACAAACCTTTCGGGAGGATTTGCACAAAATTCTAAGTTTTAAACCTTCTCTTAAGATATTCCTGACCCAATCTCCTGCCACTTTCTCCCACGCGAGAAGAAAGGATTTTAGCCTTCCTCCCACCGAACTTCTGGCGTTGTAGCTGTGACGGCTTCTTAGGCTGGGAGGAGGAACCACCAAAACAGGAAGCCCTTCCCCCCCGTCCCCCCTGATCTAGTGTTCTGGCTTTTGTTAATTTGCTCCCATTCTGAAATCTAACTGATGAACGAAAGGGCCGTCTGGATCTAGAAAATGGGGTCGAGGAGGCACCAGGAGAAAACCCTAGAAACCCTTTTATTATGTGCTGCCTTCTCTAAGAGGGCATCTAGTTCTGGACCAAACAGAAACTGACCCTGACAGGGAATGCTGCACAATCTCTGTTTAGAGGACAAATCTCTACCTCTCCAATTCTTTAGCTAAAGAGCTCGTTGGGCAGAATTAGGAAGGAGGAAGCCCGCGCAACCAGCTTCACCAAATCCACAGAGGCATCTGCAATGAAATCACTGGCCCTCTGTAGAGTAGGTAAGGAGGTCAAAATCTTCTCTCTTGGACACTTTAATCTGACGTTCCAACCAGATGCCCATGGATCTGGCCGTGACTTTGACAGCAATACACAATCTAAATGCGGAGGCCACAGCCTCCCAGGTGATTTTTAGACAAGAATCAATCTTATCTAATGGGTCCCTCAGGAATCGCATATCCTCAAAGGGGAGAGAGGACTTTTTTTTTTGGAGATCTTGGAAATGGCGACATCAATCTTTAGGGCTTTATCCCAAGAGGAAGAAGCTTCTGCCTCAAAATGGATATTTTCTTTTAAATCCTTTAGTAAAAAAGGGTTTCTTATCTGGTTTCTTCCATTTTCTATCAATAAGACCTAACACACTTTTGTGCAATGGAAAACATCGGTGTCTCTTCTCCTGAAGGCCTTCAAATACGGAATCAACTACAGATTTATTATCTTTCACATCTTCTAAGTCTAGCTTTTAACAATTTGTCAGTGTCTTCAACCGGAAACAACGGTCTACCCTCCATCGCCTCATCCAAGGAATTCTGAGTCATATGTTTCTACTACTTCTTCGCTATCATTTGAAGAATTCACCTCTGACCCCTAATCTTCTACTGATCTCTTGGCGTTTACATGCCCTTAGAGAAACTTTCACTTCCAACTAGATGAGTGATTTCATACTTTTAAAAAGACTAGGCGATTCTTCCGCCACAGTCTTCTCTATACACTGCTGACACGGCTTCTTTTCATATGAGGAAGATAGGGGACATCTACATAATGCGCACTCTTATTTTTTTCTATTTGTCAAAAAACTTTCTTCGGCCTTGTCTAGAGAGAAGAAATAACCACTTTTTTTTTTTAAACTGTACATTTTTATTAGCACAAAATGTGCATATTTTCAATAGTAAAGAAAAAAGGAACAACATGAAATGGTACGACATAGCTCATACAGAGTCATTTAGCAGACCATCAAAATGGGAAAATGCACAAAAAACATGGCGTACGGCAGTACAGGTCCCATAGTTATGCCCAAAGTAGTAACACATAAAACTCAGGACTGGGGGGTAAGACAACTGACAGAACACAAAGGGAAAGGAACAGGTAAGGGGGAGTAAGAGCAGGGATGGTAGGGGAGGGGGAGAGACCATTAATTAGTCGGATGCCAGGTTTGTATCCCAGGGTAGCCATATCACTTGGAATTGTTCCACTGCATTTTTAAAGGGACACCGTGAGACATTGCATGGACCTGACGTAACGGACCCTGGCTAAAAGCATGGACTTGGTCTGTTTCCAGGATTTAGCGATCAAGGATTTGGCTGCAGTACATAGTGAGAGGAACAGCCTGGAGGAGTGCTTGTTCAACCCTGGAGGTGGTAGGTTAAGTAAGTAGACCTTTGGGTCTAGCGGTACGGGGGATCCAAAAAGGGAATGAGCCACATCCCTCACTTCCCCCCAAAATGGGGCGATACTGGGACACGTTCTAAAAATATGGTACCCACATCGTTCAAGCACCGCCAGCAGACAGATGGAACAGTGGGGTTTATGGAATGTAGGAGTGCAGGGGCATGGTACCAGTGCATTAGCAGCCTATACTGCGTCTCCTTATACGTGGTGCAAATAGATGACTGGGCTGCCCTATTTCATACAGTCTGCCAGGCGCTGCAAGAAAGAGGCGATCCGAGGGCGGTAGCCCATTTATCCATGTATGCATGCATGATGTAGGATCTCGCCCTCTGCGGATGAGAGGGATCAGATCTCTCGTCCCGGTGCCCAGTCGGCACAGATGCTCAAATGGGGTAGGGAGTGACACCTTAAGCGAACCAAAAGTAGTGCTCACATAGTGACGAACCTGGAGGTAGTGGAGTCTCTCCATCGCCGGTCCTTTCGGTTGGTCCTGAAGCTGCGCAAAGGATCTCAGCGTCAGAGTAGAAGCATCCACAATGTCCGCCAGGCGGAAAAGACCCAACGACCACCAGACCCGGACCATAGGGGCAGTTAAGCTGGAGGGAATAGCTGGGTTATAAAGAAAAGATCAGTTGGGAGGCTAAGGCAAATCGGCTGTGGCAGGTGTCCCATATGTGTTTGGTAAAGGCCATAGGCCCCAGGAGGGGAGTGTGGGGGGCTACTGGGGTCCGGAGGAACCAGGGCAATCCAGAGCTTTTCGATTTCTATTTATTTGGCGTATGCCTGTTGGGACGCCCAATAAGGAACACGCAAATGAGAAGCCCAGTAATAGTGCATGATATTAGGGACTGATAGGCCACCTCCGTGGCCGCGAACATGACCTTGCCATATGAAGAAGAGGGGCGTAGTTCTGACATAGGGATTCGTACTAGGAAAGTCTCAAAGTAATGAAGCAATTTTGGGAGGAGGGACATCTTCACCACTGCTATGTGGCCTAGCAATGATATGTATAGGGGTTTCCATTTTACGAGAAGGGACTTAAGCTCACGAAAGAGGGGAGGGAAGTTACTGGAGTACAGTGAGGCATACATAGAGGTAGAAGCAAAATTTCCCCACTTAAAGGGGAAAAAAAAATTCCTTCCCGACTCCAATCAGAATAACTCCCTGGATCAACGACCCCTCTCTAGTAGCTATAGCCTGTAATATTATTACACTCCAGAAATACGTCCAGGCCCCTCTTGAATTCCTTTATTGTACTCACCATCACCACCTCCTCAGGCAGAGAGCTCCATAGTCTCACTGCTCTTACCGTAAAGAATCCTCTTCTATGTTTGTGTACAAACCTTCTTTCCTCCAGACGCAGAGGATGTCCCCTCGTCACAGGTGGCAACGTTTCTGCAGCGTCAGGATTGCTTCTTTCCGGGTAAAGTGTTGGGGGATGGATCCTTCGGGTCGGAGAGCTCAGCTTAGCGGTATGAGGGGGGGGTTCCCCATAATTTTGTTGAAGAGCACAGGTGTGGAGTTGAGAGACACAGGACCGCGTGACTTCGTGTTCTTTCTCTAGGGTCTCCACCCAGATGGCAATAGAGTGTAGGTCGCCTCGAACCACAGAGATTTCAGAGCGGCATGTTGTGGTGACCTCTGGAAGTCCTGGCAGTTGGGAGAGTATGTAAGCAGAGTCCATGGGGGAGGGGGGGGGGGGGGACCGCTGTAGGTGCCGTGGTCAGAGTATGGAGAGTGTGCAGGGGGGGGGGAGCAGCATACTGCTGCATGGAGGGGGTAGCCCCTATGTTGTCCTCAAGTTCCAGAGAGAAGAGGGGGCAGAGGGCACTGCCACTGCATTGGTCATACCTGAGGGTCCCCCGGGGTGCTCCTGCGCTACCGGAAGCGCGTCAGGTGGAAAGCACGCCCTACCGGAAGTGGCGTCCACCTCTCGCACATTTTTCTCCTCTGGACCATATGCAAGGTAACTGTGCTCGGACGATCCAACGCCTGCTGAATCCCGGCCGCATGCGGAGGAATACAACACCCCACATGAGGCCATTTCCTTCCATACTGCTCCCCCGTGGCCTCACTCCCATTGAGGAGCGCACACGCACCTGCCGCAAGAGCCAGGAGGCAGCCTGGACCACCACCGGCTCCTAGGGTCCTGCCTAGCCCAACATATGGGCGATAGACCCCAGTAGGTATGTGCCACATAGCCCTCCAGAGCATCTCGAGGACTTCCAAGCTATGGGTAGAACCTGGAAAAAAAACTGCAGGTCTCCCCCCGCTCCAGGGACAGGAAACCACTGAGGTGGGAAAGAGGCGCCACCTTTTTATTCTGCAGGTTTCCTGTCCCTGGGGGCAGATTCTCTGTCTCTGTGGCGCTGTCATGGGGAGGGGAAAAAAAATATGAGGTTTTAATATATGCAAATGAGCCTCTTGGCACAGCACTGGCGCTGCAGAGAGAGCAGAGCCTCTAGGTGTAATGGTAACGCCCCCATTGCTCCTAGAGACTCATTTGCATATATTAAAACCTCATTTCTCAGCAATGCGAGTACATATGAACATGGGACCAACACAGATGCCTTCAGCTGCCAAGCGCACATGTAACAGGCCAGCCAGTGTCATAGGTACAGAACTGCTGACAGATGCTTTTTAAATAGGCATTATAAAGACATACCAGATTTATCAGAGTGACCCAGGCTGGGTGATATATTTGGGGCACGGCTAAGTGGGACACTTCTGTGGTCCACTGTGTTAAGTCTTAAGCCATGCCTCTTTCTGCTAAATCATTAAGCTGGTAAAACCAAAACTGGCGACCTAGGTGCTGTGGATTATTCTTTTTCGCACATTAGCCTTATAAAACAGGTCTAGAACGTGATGCAAGATGAGCTAGAAATACCCAAAAAGTTTTTTTTTTTTTTTACAAGGTCTAGGTGCAATCACATTAGTAAATTCGACTCATTGAGCCCTAGCTAGAGTATTAATGTACTTGATATGAATGCAGTACTAAGGAACCCCCCCCTCCTTCCCTTGCAGAAGTTTGTACACCCTCCCCTACACGCATGGCCTAGATACTTACGGCTCTGCCAACATCATCGGCAATGCATTTTCCTGGATTTTTGAAGGCCTGTTAAATCCCATGGAGTAAACTCCTTTTAGAAGTTGAGGTTTCCTAAAAAAAAAAAAAAAAAAAAAAAAAAAAAAAAAAAAAAGATGAAATAAAATATCAAAACCCAAATCTTTAAAGGGGTTCTGCACTTCATTTAACTGATGATCTATCCTCTGGATAGATCATCAGCATCTGATTGGCAGGGGTCCGACCCCCGGCGATCAGCTGTTTGAGAAGGCAGCGACGCTCCAGCAACGCCGCTGCCTTCTCACTGTTTACCGCCGGCCCAGTGACGTCAAGACTAGTATCAACTGGCCTGGGCGCAGTTAACCTCCGTTCACTTGAATGGAGCTCAGCCGCGCCCAGGCCAGCGATACTAGTCGTGACGGCACTTGGCCAGCAGTAAGGTCAATTTCGGCACCTAAGCAAAGTCTACAAGAGATCCGTCTAATCGCATACACTTTGCTGGTACTGAATTGCGCTGCGGTTTTTATGTGCATTTCTGCAACATCTCCGCACCAAAGTCCGCCATTTCTAATTACACACTTTGGTGTGGATTAGACGCGGTTTTGCGCAGATCTCACTTTTCATTGGAAAAGGTTAGAATCGGCAGCTAAAACCGCAAACACAATGGACATGCTGCAGATTTGCAGTGCACACTATCCGCAAAGTGTACATGAGATATGTAGAATCTCATACACTTTGCCGGTGCTGTATTACGCGGTTGTTTTTCACACGGGAATTTGTGCTGAAAAACATGTGCGGCTGGCCTAAATAGATAATGACGAGCGTCCACAACCCCCGCCATCCCCCTGTGCTACCACAGAGATCGCAGATGACCCAAAGCTATACACGAATGTCTCCCAGTGGCTTCATTTTAGCTATGAAGTTACAGGAAAAAAATAATAAATTGCAAACATTAAGTTAATTTCAACACTAATAAAAATAAAAAATAAAGATAATGGCAAGTTTATCCAGCGCTTAGAAAGCACATGTGAGCAGGGGGCCTGACGCCAGTCATTAAAGGCCCAAGAGGCTCCACGCAGGGGAGTAGGCTCCTTTGGAGCCAGTTGCCGTGGAGACGCAGGCGAGAGATTTGGCTCGGTAATGTAATTAGCGCTGCTCCTTCGCAGCGGTTGCACATTACCGAGCAGGGAAGACGCCTCGCCGTGCAGGCGAGGAAAATATCGCTGTGCACTTCCGAACACTACTGGGTGGGAACATCACCCTGTACTGTATAAAACCAGATATAAAATCTGATATGTTCCGGAAATTCTGTGGGGGTCCTCATCAGCAAAGAAGAGGTTAATGTGGCTCTCTCATCAGTCAAGAAAGTCTGCCACGTCCTGCATTGCAGTCATCACCGTCTGCACTGGAGCCCCAGCAGATGACGAGCACCAGTCTGTCTCCTGCTGGTGCCGACCTACAACTCCCAACATGCAGGAAGTTGCATTTCCGCCACAGCTGGAGCGAAAATTTATTATATATATATATATATATTCCACCCCCCCCCCCCCCCTAATCTTTAATGTCAGAACTTACAGCCTCAGCTCTTCAAAGGACTTCACGGAGTACAGGGGAGAGTTTGGGTCACGCTGCAGAACCTCCACTTGGTGGGTCGTGTTGACCAGGTTATTACGGATCAGCTTGTTGAGCAAGGACTGAGCGGCTTTATCCTCTGAAGGGAGAGAACGATACAATGAAAGGGGTCATAGATGTACAGCAGGTGGGTATAGAGAACAGGCACGTATACAATTTTATCACCTCGCCCCCCCAGGTTCTCACTCCTGCAGCAATATCAGATATAACGAGTTTAGGATAATTAATTGGTGTTGTACTATCCACGCTGCCATGGATACAACATTTATCTGCAGTGCCCATCAGATAAGGAACATATACATCACACAAGATGTGATTTAGAGGGAGCGGAAAAACACCTTTACACAGTCAAGGTCCAAGGCAATTTTAGGTTTCATGGCGAAAAAAAAAAAAAGTAACACTTATGGAATTAATTAGGGAATCGACCGATATAGATTTTTTTTTTTAGAGCAGATACCGATAAACTGAACTTTCAGGCCGATAATTTATACCGATATTCTGTGAATTTTCATTTTTGAAAAAATATATAAATTCCTACACAAATCTGCTGAAAATGAACATGTTTATTTATTGTTAACGTGTAGTTTTTTGTAAATATAATATATATATATATATATATATATATATATATATATATATATATATATATATATATCTATCTATCTATCTCTCTATCTATTTTACTAACTTTTACCCCCCTTAGGGACTAGAACCCTTGTCCTATTCACCCTGATAGAGCTCTATCAGGGTGAATAGGAGCTCACACTGTCCCTGCTGCCCTGTGCTTTGTGCACACAGCAGAAGGGAGCTGAACATGGCAGCCGGGGCTTCAATAGCGTCCTGGCTGCCAGGCTTACACTGCTGGGGCACCGATGGGAACTGCCACCAATGAAGAGGGGGGGGGGAACCCTGTGGCCACTGCCACCAATGATTAATACTGGGGGGCGCACTGCGCCACCAATGAAGATAACTCTCATTAATTCATATACAGGAGGCAGGAGCTGGCTGCAGGATGAGTGGTAGCTGCGATCCGCGGCAGTTAACCCCTCAGGTGCCGCACTACCGCAGATCGCAGCCACTTGTCAGAGGTCGGGAGCCGGCTATGCGATTCTGCAGACAGCTCCTGTATATGAATTAATGAGAGGTATCTTCATTGGTGGCGCAGTGGCCACAGCCCCTCCTCTTGTCCTCATTGGTGGCAGCGGCACAGGGGGGGGGGGGAAGACACTGCGTCCTTCTCCCCTGTGCTGCTGAGGGAACATGGAGAGCGCTGAGAGCAGCGCGTTCTGTGTTCCCAATACGTTATCGGAATATCGGCAAAATAGATGCCGATAACTTTCAAAATCCTGAATAAATCGGCCGATAATATCGGTAAAACCGATAATCAGTCGAGCCCTAGAATTAATATCGGACAGAAGCAGCTCAGTATAGGCTATCAAATTGCTGTCAAAAGTCTAAGCAGGAGATTTATCAAGATCGGCGCTGCTAAAGGACGCATCTAATTTATGGCGAGGCGTAGGTCGCATCGTAAATTAGGTGCATCCTCTGGCAGTCCGTTCACCTAAACGGAAATCCACGGTAGCGCTGAGCTGCCATAGATTTCTGGCTTCATTAAATAAGATTAATTGGTCGCTGTAGTCGGCCAGGCCTCGTTTCCCGCACTTTCCACGCTCTGTTTTGGAAAGATGGAGAGAGCGGCATAAAAAAAAGCCACTTGTTTGTGACTTAACGCTATTTTTCTGGCACAAACTGAATGATAAATCTCACCCCGAGTGCTTTTTCTGTTATATGGAAATATTTAATTATTAGATAATGGCAATTTTCGAGAACTTTCCAATAGGCTTCGCATTTCGATGATTTGCCGCTACGTGTATCTCTGCTCACGGTCAGTAAAAGAGGAAGGCTCGGAACATGCACTAAACACACGCACAAACCGGCATCTCACCTTTATCATCCTCCTCGGATTTCTCTTCTCCATTTTCAGTCTTCTCAGCTCCTCCATTGTCGACAGGATCTGTGCCTGCGATGATAAGAACAGAGGCAGTGAGCAACGGGGCGTCCCCTCCATCCATGTCACTATGGCCACCCATACATTTGGCTGACAGTCATCTGTCCTGATCCTCCCAGAGATACTGTATGTATGTATTAAATGAGAGAGAGAGACGTTGCCTCCCCACACAACTGAGGCCAGTCATTGGTTGCTGTGGCACACGTGACGCTGTCTGTGCTGAAGTTCACAGACGAGGACCGGAAGTCCAGTGAAGACCGCCATGAAACCAGAACGGACAACACTTTCAGCAAATAGCATTATTATGTAGAGTTAATACAAGGCACTTACTAATGCTTGTATTACACAGGCCAATTGAGCAATCACCCGCTAGCTAGCGGAGGAAATATTACCATAAGAGTCCATTCACACGTCCGCATCCGTTCCGCAGTTTTGCGGAACAGGTGCGGACCCATTCATTTTCAATGGGGCCGGAATGTGCTGTCCGCATCTGCAGATGCGCAAAATAATAGAACATGTCCTATTCTTGTCCGCAATTGCCGACAAGAAAAGGCATTTTCTGAGAGTGCCGGAACGCACATTGCCTGTGTCCGCGTTTAGCGGATCCGCAAAACACTTACGGACGTGTGAATGGACCCTTACACGCAGCAAGCTCCTCAGCAGCATGGGGAGGAACAATGGTTACAGCTCGTCTCCATACTGTCTAGTGGATTGGCCGGCACAATATGGTAAATAGACAGCGCGATCTGCTGCCGGCAAGTGCTGATTTTTAAGCATGCTTGTTCATCAGGCAATCGGCGGCAGTATTACACTGCAAGATGATCGCCAACGTTCATGCGAACGCCCGTTAGCGATTATCGGCCGGAAAAAAAAAATATTTGCCAGTGTAATACAGCCTTAACGTATTGTGATTGTCCATATTGCCTCTTTTGCTGGCTGGCTTCATTTTTCCATCACATTATACACTGCTCGTTTCCACGGTTACAACGACCCCGCAGTGCAAGCACAGCCACCACTGCTGTACTGTGGGGTGGTTGTAACCGTGGAAACGAGCAGTGTATAATGTGATGGAAAAAATGAATCCAGCCAGTAAAGGAAGCAATATGGACAATCACAATACATTAGTAACTGCCTTGTATTAACTTTCTCTACATGATAAATGCCATTTGATAAACTGACAACCCCTTTAAGTCATAACCATGTTGCCCATACAATCCAGCTCTGCAGTGCTGTCGGCCCAAATTCAGCTTCCTCTGGAAAGCCACAGCGGTGAAGGCTCGTCCAAATGTGTGTCCTGTTGCAACATTCGTCATATTGTTATTATTCATGATAATTTTTTGCACATGATTTTTTTTTATACATAGATTCACATTATTACTCATTTTTGTAATAATTTATATGGTTTGAATTAACTTTATATTGTGAGCGGGGTTATGCCAGGCCTCCGCAATAATCTGATGCCGCCGGTATCCATCCTGCGATGATGGGATTGCCAACGCCATCATGTGACCTGATACTTAGTCACACGACTGATTCGTCGGGTGATGCGTTACGTCACATACATGCGGCCCGCTCCGTATGAGGTGTACATAATTATGCATTTGATGATGGGTATCGAACGTTGCGATTGGTGTTTGTGAGTATTTAGTGTGTGTCCTGCAGCGATGATGCCGCCGCCCCCCCCCCCCCCCCCGACAAAGGTTCGCCAAAACACGGAGGAGGCACATTACGGGTAATTGATTCTGTCCTTTACATATTTGTATTATTTTTGCACTTTAACTTGGATTTATTTCATTGGAAAAGTATGAATTGTTACCCTTTGTGCCCCCTCTCGGTTGATGCCGCCATTTTCTTGCACTGTTTTTTAATACATGAACTCTACATCGACTTCATGCGGTCTGGTAGTTTTTATTTTATTTTATAGGTATGCAACATTGATCAAAGTCTGACCCCTCCATGAGCAAAACTGCATGTTGGAATCAGACACTTCTGATGACAAGACCTGGACTCCTCTACCAGGTTCATCATCGAGACTGATGCTTAAAGGGGTTCTGCAGTTTGTTTTAACTGATGATCTATCCTCTGGATAGATTATCAGCTTCTGATCGGCGGGGGTCCGACACCCGGGATCCCCGCCGATCAGCTGTTTGAGAAGGCAGCGGCGCTCTAGGAGCGCCGCGGCCTTCACTGTTTACCGCTGGCCCAGTGACGTCACGACTAGTATCGCTGGCCTGGGCGCCGCTAGGCTCTGTTCACTTGAATGGAGCTTAGCCCCGCGCACCCTAGTTGGTACTAGTCGTGAATTACAGGAGATAATAGTCCAGTGACGGCTCCAGTGTAACTCCAATCATTTGTTAGAAAATTCAGGAGGTTTATTTTAAAAATCTGTTTTCCCTTCCAATGATATCTCTACCAAATGCGCCTGGGGACATGGCTGCTACCACCGCACGTTTAGGACACGCAGGCTATACTGCTTGAGAAGGGGGGTGCACTGCAGGGGTGAGATGAGAGACCTCATCATGTAGAGCCCCTCAGAAACCCCCACCCCACAACACTGCAGAAATATTGGTGACCGTACACTGGTTTGCACAGGAGAGGGGAAAATAAGCTGCTGTTCGGCTCCTCCGATGGCGGACATATCGCGTGAGATCGGAGGATGGGCACGGCGAAGTCTTATATCCCCAAACATCCGCTGTCAGGAGCAGGGCCGGGACATCCCCCGACACACAATGTCAGCTGGTCCCGATAATGGGCACCTTTAGGCAGCAACCTCTATGTGACGGTCAGGGCATGCTGGGAGTTGTGGTTTCCCCTGAAGATGGAGGCTGTAGTTCTAAGGAACATGTGAAGCATCTCGCAGCAGACGGGCTGGTACTCACCGTTACTCTCAGGTTTAGGTGCCTCAACCTTATCTTCTTTCAGCTGCAGCTTGGTTAGCTGAGGAGAGAGAGAACAGACGTTTAGAAAGAAACCGACGAGTACGCGTACGCCAAGACCTACGGGCGCTCACATCCGTCCAATACCGTTGTCCGGTTACGGCGCTTTAGACTCCCACTCATTTCAACATGGTTACCGCTGGACCAGAAGAGCGCACAACATTTAAAGGGGAGATTTCTACTTGCTGCCAGTGACTGAAGACATTGTTAAAGGGGTTGTACAGCATTAGAAAAACATGGCGGCTTTCGAGATAGACGGGGCTCTGCTTTTTTGGAAGCAAGCAGTCATGTTTTTCTAATCCTAGACAAGCCCTTTAAGATTCAGAGAGCCGTCCAGAACTGGTTCTGCTCTCACAGCGGTGTTCTGTCAGGCTACTTTCACACTAATGTTACTGGATCCTGCAGGGCTCAGCAAAAACGCTTCCGTTACTGATAATACGACCGCCTGCATAACGGATCCGGTCGTATTATCTATAACATTGCCAAGACGGATCCGTCATGAACTCCATTGAAAGTCAATGGGGGGCGGATCACTTTTCTATTGTGTCATAGAAAACGGATCCGTCCCCACTGACTTACATTGTGGGCCAGGACGGATCCATCTTCCTCCACATCCCAGGACGGAGAGCAAACCGCAGCATGGTGCTCTCCGGTATGAGAACGGAGCGGAATGCATTTTGGAGCGCTCCGTTCTGTTCAATTACGTTTTGCCCCCATTGACAATGAATGGGGGCAAAACGAAAGCGTTTTTTTCCGGTATTGAAACCCTATGACGGATCTCAATACCGGAAAATATTAACGCTAGTGTGAAAGTAGCCTTCCCGCGTATCAGTGTAAGCAATCCTGTGTGTATTAAAAGCAGCGCAATTCTCCAGTTTTAAGGGTGGGCTTACGGTGACGCTCACGAGATAGACGTCTACCCTGTAATACTTCTTACAGCTGAGGGTCTGTCACACTACTTCAGATTTCTAAGGCTTCAGATGTTAACAGGAATGTTCTATTCACTGCCTACAAGCAGAGAGTTTAATAACAGGGAGGCAAACGTTTATACATATACTAGTGGATGAGCCCTACATCTTCTTATACAACTTGCACCGCTCTCCTCACCTTCCAGTACACTGCAGGACATGTCTCTTCCCTGTCATGGATGTAGGAAAACCTTATATACAGACGACGGTCAATACGGAAACAGTCTGCCCTGTATGTGAGGGATGAATGGCCTCATTCACTGCAGCAGGTTCCCAACGTACAATTAACTTTCTGTTCAATATTCCTGTTACAAGATGTATAGGAGGAGTTAGAGGGGTGGATGGGATTATAGGGTGGATCCTGCTGCAATATAGGGAGCTACAGGACCGTCTGCAAGACAAAAGGTCCAAAACCCTAAAGCTATTGATTTGCTGAAATATCTACACAGCAAACTAACTATAAGATTACTAGAGGGAAAACACTGACAGCAGTCATCTCCATAAGAAACTGGATCATATTCCACATGCATTACTGATCCTGAGTTACATCCTGTATTATACTCCAGAGCTGCACTCACTATTCTGCTGGTGCATTCACTGTGTACATACATTACATTACTTATCCTGTACTGATCCTGAGTTACATCCTGTATTATACTCCAGAGCTGCACTCACTATTCTGCTGGTGCAGTCACTGTGTACATACATTACTTATCCTGTACTGATCCTGAGTTACATCCTGTATTATACTCCAGAGCGGCACTCACTATTCTGCTGGTGCAGTCACTGTGTACAGACATTACTTATCCTGTACTGATCCTGAGTTACATCCTGTATTATACTCCAGAGCTGCACTCACTATTCTGCTGGTGAAGTCACTGTGTACATACATTACATTACTTATCCTGTACTGATCCTGAGTTACATCCTGTATTATACTCCAGAGCTGCACTCACTATTCTGCTGGTGAAGTCACTGTGTACATACATTACTTATCCTGTACTGATCCTGAGTTACATCCTGTATTATACTCCAGAGCTGCACTCACTATTCTGCTGGTGGAGTCACTGTGTACATACATTACATTACTTATCCTGTACTGATCCTGAGTTACATCCTGTATTATACTCCAGAGCTGCACTCACTATTCTGCTGGTGCAGTCACTGTGTACATACATTACATTACTTATCCTGTACTGATCCTGAGTTACATCCTGTATTATACTCCAGAGCTGCACTCACTATTCTGCTGGTGCAGTCACTGTGTACATACATTACATTACTTATCCTGTACTGATCCTGAGTTACATCCTGTATTATACTCCAGAGCTGCACTCACTATTCTGCTGGTGCAGTCACTGTGTACATACATTACATTACTTATCCTGTACTGATCCTGAGTTACATCCTGTATTATACTCCAGAGCTGCACTCACTATTCTGCTGGTGCAGTCACTGTGTACATACACAGAGGTACAGCTGGCACCAGATAAGTCCTCCTTACTTCCCCCCATTACCAGTGCAGGAGTTGCACTTATCACTAGGTTGTGTACATTCATTGTGTATTCAATAGCTTGAAAATATTTCATTCTGAAGACGGAGTTACACACAACATACAGAGTCACATTATTATGGCCACCTCCTACTTTCGACGTTGGCAGCATGTAGCTCATGAAGGAAGTCTTGTGTGGTGAGCTGGCTCGGTGGGTATATAAGGTATGGTGAGCCGAGTCGTCACAAAGCTAGAGCGCCGTAATCTAGCGCATACGCAGTTCGTTCCCTGAGGCCGATGCCAGCACAGGGAAGTAACACTATGCCGACACTGCGCATGCGCTAGCTCGTGCATCACGAGATTGCGGCGCTCTAGCTTTGTGACGTCGGGAAGCAAGAAGGAGATTGGGAGGATGCGGGCCGGTGCTGGGCTCCGAGTCAGAACGCTGGACTCATCTCAAGCATGGAGGAGACAGGACTCATCTAAGGTTCATTTACATATATATAAAATCGTTGTTTTTTTTACACAATAAAAGCACACAGAGCTATGGGGACTGGATATTGCGGATGTGCTAGCGGTGATCTAGCAGCCCATGTCCTCAGCTCTATACACAAAATCCCGGTGACAGGTTCCCTTTAAAGGGGTTTTCTGTGATTTTAATATTGATGACCTATCCTCCCCTTTAAATTGGCCCCAGGATAAATCTAACCCCTGTCTGAGGGACGTTCACTGAGAGCTTTTCACACCAGTCTTGTCCCCCTGAGCTGCCCGTTTCCAGGCGAAAAAGTAGTAGATTTCCCAGGGCCGGCGTTAAGGTCCCGATCACACCCCCAACGTGTCACAAAATGGCCTTTGCAACTCATTTTAAGCCAGACAAGCTTTGATAAAGGACCCCCAACGTCTGCTGCAATCGACTCTTCCCTGATGTAAGCTATAAGTGACACCGAGGAGTGACCATCCTCCAACTGAAAACTGCTCCAATCACAGCCAAAGCACCAACACGGGGGCTCACGTCTAATGTCCATCTAATCTCCATAAAGGGTAGGTATGGAGTAATTACCCCCAAAACAAATGTTACTATGGCTCATCATCAGGGCCTACAAGTTAGGGGTGGGCGATATGGCCTAAAATCTATATTGCGATATAATTTTAAGCATGTGCGATATATATCACAATATATTGTTTTCTATATTTGGGGGGGGGGGGGGTGTTTAAACTTTTTTTTTAATAACTATTAGCCTCCTTAAGGGCTAGAACCCTTGTCATATTCACCCTAATAGAGCTCTATCAGAGTGAATAGGACTTTACACTCTCCCTGCTGCCCTGTGCCAGCCTCATGTGCCCCCCAGCCTCTTGTGCCCCACGCAGCCTCCCATCCGCCCCACCCAGCCTCTCCCTCTTATCAGCCCCCTCTGGTAAATCAAACCCACCCCCCCTCCCTCCCAAGTATTAATCATTGGTGGCAGTGGCCACAGGGTCCCCCTCCATCACTGGTGGCAGTGGGCAGTTCCGATCGGAGTCCTAGCAGTGTAATGCTGGGGCTCCGATCGGTTACCATGGCAGCCAGGAGTCACGCTACTGAAGTTAGTGAGCAGCATTATTCTCACGTGCGCCGTGGCCGCCTGTCGCTTCTTTCTCATAGGTCTGTGCTGCCGCATTAGCAATGCGGCCACACAGACAGAAGAAGGAGCGACAGGCGGCCACGGCGCACGTGAGAATAATGCTGCTCACTAACTTCAGTAGCGTGACTCCTGGCTGCCATGTTAACCGATCGGAGCCCCAGCATTACACTGCTAGGACTCCGATCGGAACTGCCCACTGCCACCAATGATGGGGGGGGGGGGGGGGGGACCCTGTGGGATATGGCCGGCACATTCATTGGTGGCGCAGTCCCTCCCCTCCTACTCTGTCCTCATTGGTGTTCAGCGGCAGCCGCACACAGTGGGGAGGGACGGACTCCTTCTCCACTGTGCCGGCTCAGGAGAAAATGGTGCGCGCAGAGAGTGCGATCATATCGCAGTCCGGCGATATGGCGAAAATCCATATCGTGGCCCAAATTTATTTGCATATCGCCCACCCCTACTACAAGTTAAGGACACCTCCTCCGAGGCTCGATTGTCATGAAGACTGATGCATGGCCGGTGATTTAGGGTATTTTTCCTTCTCTCTTCTTCCCCCTCCATGTCTGCCAAATAGGCGAGCTCTTCCTGCTGTAATGGAACCCGTGTGCTCTGATGTCTGCCGCCCGCTCCTCCCCCCCTTCACAGCATGCAGTCTCAGACACAAACTTCAGCTGCATCCCCCTCCTCCCCATCTTCTATGCACACATACATAGAAGATGGGGAGGAGTGATTCAGCGCTGAGCAAAGGAGAGCATGAAATACTCCGTTGCTCATATCAGGGGGGCTGCCTGGCTGAAAACGGGGATGTATCCGGGTTCAGCTCTGAAGACGGACAACCCCTTTAAGTGAAATAAGCCCCTTAATGCCACAGATTTCTCGTATTGCCATTCAAATTGAGAAAGCCAGTAGCGAAACATCTTTAAAAAAAAAAAAAAATAATATATATATATATATATATATATATATATATATATATATATATATATATATATATACACACACACACACAGTACAGACCAAAAGTTTGGACACACCTTCTCATTCAAAGACTTTTCTTTATTTTCATGACTATGAAAATTGTAGATTCACACTGAAGGCATCAAAACTATGAATTAACGCATGTGGAATTATATACATAACAAACAAGTGTGAAACAACAGAAAATATGTCATATTCTAGGTTCTTCAAAGTAGCCACCTTTTGCTTTGATTACTGCTTTGCACACTCTTGGCATTCTCTTGATGAGCTTTAAGAGGTAGTCCCCTGAAATGGTTTTCACTTCACAGGTGTGCCCTGTCAGGGTTAATAAGTGGGATTTCTTGCCTTTATAAATGGGGTTGGGACCATCAGTTGCGTTGAGGAGAAGTCAGGTGGATACACAGCTGATAGTCCTACTGAATAGACTGTTAGAATTTGTATTATGGCAAGAAAAAAGCAGCTAAGTAAAGAATTACTTTAAGAAATGAAGGTCAGTCAGTCAGCCGAAAAATTGGGAAAACTTTGAAAGTAAGGGCTATTTGACCATGAAGGAGAGTGATGGGGTGCTGCGCCAGATGACCTGGCCTCCACAGTCACCGGACCTGAACCCAATCAAGATGGTTTGGGGTGAGCTGGACCGCAGAGTGAAGGCAAAAGGGCCAACAAGTGCTAAGCATCTCTGGGAACTCCTTCAAGACTGTTGGAAGACCATTTCAGAGGACTACCTCTTGAAGCTCATCAAGAGAATGCCAAGAGTGTGCAAAGCAGTAATCAAAGCAAAAGGTGGCTACTTTGAAGAACCTAGAATATGACATATTTTCTGTTGTTTCACACTTGTTTGTTATGTATATAATTCCACATGTGTTAATTCATAGTTTTGATGCCTTCATAGTCATGAAAATAAAGAAAACTCTTTGAATGAGAAGGTGTGTCCAAACTTTTGGCCTGTACTGTATGTATGTACTTGGCCCTGGGGCAGAGGTTCAGGCAGGTCCACAGACCAGTATGGAGCATCCCTACTGGACACAGGGCAGTCAGCCGGTCACTGGGTGAAGGCGGCTCTGGAGACTGGAGAACATCTCCTAGAAGAGGATTTGTAACCACAATCCACGTGTCTGATACGGAGGAGCCTTGCCCCGATCGTCAGGTATAGTAAGGGTGCCAGCACCCAGATAACTGCTCCCCCGGCAGTGGGTGAGGAGGCGCCCACCACCGGCGTGTCACAGGTATAATGGCGGAGTCGGACTCTGAACGGCCCGACAACCCGGCTCCTTACCCCCTCCGCGGCCGCCTCCTGCTCGTCCACCGCCAGGGCCCAGGAATCAGTCGCCATCGTGCTACAGCTCTCCAACACCGGAACCTCCAGACCCTAAAAAAGCAGCCGCTTCCGCCGGCACCCAGCCAATGAGAACAAAGCTGAGCTCCGCCCTGGTGCACACAAATATCCCCCCGCTCAGAACGAAAGCTTCAGAACTTCCGGCCCGGACGTTCCAATCCCCAGCGCTCCCCCGGACGGTGTTCTGTCAGAAAACCTTAACGCGTCAGATTCCCTTACCCCCACGTGACTTCCGACAACGGCGGTGTCAAGTCACGTGATGGAACGAGGGAGAGCTGTTGCCATGGAGACCTCCTGCGGCCTTTCTCCTCTGTGTTCTGTCCTGGAAGCGGCTGCTGATATCCCACAGTCTGTACAGGGTTCAACATGCCTGTGTGCGGGGGCGCTGATATGTCAGTCACAGGCAGTATCGCACGGGATAGGCTTAGATACAGCGGCTTGGCAGACAGTCACACATTGTTACATACAGGCTTTGCAGAGAGTATCACTCATGAGAGGCTTAGATACACCAGGTCAACAACCTATATCACACATAGCAGCTCAGCAGACAGTATCACACATGATAGGTTTAGATACAGCAGGCACTATCACACATTATAGGCTTAGATACAGCAGGCACTATCACACATGATAGGTTTAGATACAGCAGGCACTATCACACATTACAGGGAGTGCAGAATTATTAGGCAAGTTGTATTTTTGAGGATTAATTTTATTATTGAACAACAACCATGTTCTCAATGAACCCAAAAAACTCATTAATATCAAAGCTGAATATTTTTGGAAGTAGTTTTTAGTTTGTTTTTAGTTTTAGCTATTTTAGGGGGATATCTGTGTGTGCAGGTGACTATTACTGTGCATAATTATTAGGCAACTTAACAAAAAACAAATATATACCCATTTCAATTATTTATTTTTACCAGTGAAACCAATATAACATCTCAACATTCACAAATATACATTTCTGACATTCAAAAACAAAACAAAAACAAATCAGTGACCAATATAGCCACCTTTTTTTGCAAGGACACTCAAAAGCCTGCCATCCATGGATTCTGTCAGTGTTTTGATCTGTTCACCATCAACATTGCGTGCAGCAGCAGCCACAGCCTCCCAGACACTGTTCAGAGAGGTGTACTGTTTTCCCTCCTTGTAAATCTCACATTTGATGATGGACCACAGGTATTCAATGGGGTTCAGATCAGGTGAACAAGGAGGCCATGTCATTAGATTTTCTTCTTTTATACCCTTTCTTGCCAGCCACGCTGTGGAGTACTTAGATGCGTGTGATGGAGCATTGTCCTGCATGAAAATCATGTTTTTCTTGAAGGATGCAGACTTCTTCCTGTACCACTGCTTGAAGAAGGTGTCTTCCAGAAACTGGCAGTAGGACTGGGAGTTGAGCTTGACTCCATCCTCAACCCGAAAAGGCCCCACAAGCTCATCTTTGATGATACCAGCCCAAACCAGTACTCCACTTCCACCTTGCTGGCGTCTGAGTCGGACTGGAGCTCTCTGCCCTTTACCAATCCAGCCACGGGCCCATCCATCTGGCCCATCAAGACTCACTCTCATTTCATCAGTCCATAAAACCTTAGAAAAATCAGTCTTGAGATATTTCTTGGCCCAGTCTTGACGTTTCAGCTTGTGTGTCTTGTTCAGTGGTGGTCGTCTTTCAGCCTTTCTTACCTTGGCCATGTCTCTGAGTATTGCACACCTTGTGCTTTTGGGCACTCCAGTGATGTTGCAGCTCTGAAATATGGCCAAACTGGTGGCAAGTGGCATCTTGGCAGCTGCACGCTTGACTTTTCTTAGTTCATGGGCAGTTATTTTGCGCCTTGGTTTTTCCACACGCTTCATGCGACCCTGTTGACTATTTTGAATGAAACGCTTGATTGTTCGATGATCGCGCTTCAGAAGCTTTGCAATTTTAAGAGTGCTGCATCCCTCTGCAAGATATCTCACTATTTTTGACTTTTCTGAGCCTGTCAAGTCCTTCTTTTGACCCATTTTGCCAAAGGAAAGGAAGTTGCCTAATAATTATGCACACCTAATACAGGGTGTTGATGTCATTAGACCACACCCCTTCTCATTACAGAGATGCACATCACCTAATATGCTTAATTGGTAGTAGGCTTTCGAGCCTATACAGCTTGGAGTAAGACAACATGCATAAAGAGGATGATGTGGTCAAAATACTCATTTGCCTAATAATTCTGCACGCAGTGTATAGGCTTAGATACAGTAGGCACTATCACACATGATAAGCTTAGATACAGAGCTCTGTAGACAGTATCACACATGACTGGCTTAGATACAACAGCTCATCAGACAGTATGACATGCTATAAACTTAGATACACCAGCACTGCAGGCAGTATCACACATGACTGGCTTAGATACAGCAGCGCACCGTCCCTGGAGATGATTATTCTGTACTACCGCATTATGGGGGTCTCGCAATTCATTATAGCTGATAATAAATGACGCTTTTTGTTGGTTCCCAATTATCAGATGCACAGAGCGCTGAGGGATCGCCCCCCGGAGGGGGGGGACTTGTCTTGCGTTCTGTCGCTCAGTCACACTGCGGCCGCTTCATCAATACGCGAGCTGCGGCCACCATCAATGGCTGATCTCTCCATGTGAGCGCCGCCATATGCTACCCGTCTACCGGAAGTGAGAAGAACATCTGGAAAACCTAGTGACTGAGCTGAGACTGACCCAGTATAAACTGCTGGTGGAGCTCGGTCACTGGTCACACGACCAGGGTGGTGTCCCCTTTTTTTTGGGTTCTGCAGAAGGGTATATGATGAGGACACTTTAATACTGTGTGACATCTCCTCTTGCTGGCATACAGGTGGCCACTCTGACATGGTGACGGTCATACAGACGCTGGATGTCCTCCTGCGGTCATTCCAAGATCTTTCACCTTGGACAAGGTGGTTGTCACTGCTGTACATAGAACCGTCGCGCCATCCAGTCCCGGACATTTTCCATGGGGGGGAGATCTGGTGATGTAGCTGCTGGAGACCCTGAAGAGCACGTTGTGTAGAGCGGGCAGTGAGTGGCGGCGTCATCTTGTTGGAACATCACGTCTCCTGAGTAGCGATGGGTCGTTTGTGACAGATCCGGTACAAAGAGCCGTCTCCTTTACCCAGGAGAGTGAGACGAAAACACAGACAGGGCAGAGGGCAAACACAGCGGCAGTCTGCAGAGATTAAATGAGAAGGAAATGCAGGGTTTCGGGGGCATCAGTGGCCCAGCCCTAATAGTCTCCCGATGATTAGATTACATTATACAGTCCTGATCAAAAGTTTAAGACCACTTGAAAAATTGCAAAAAATCATATTTTACATTGTTGGATCTTAACAAGGTTCCAAGTAGAGCTTCAACATGCAACAAGAAGAAATGAGAGTGAGACAAAACATTTTTTGAGCATTCAATTTAATGAAAACAACGATTAAACTGAAACAGGCTGTTTTTCAGCTGATCAAAATTTTAGGACCACATGCCTTTAAAAGGCCAAATCTGTGCAAAGATGTGGATTCCTTGTCATTTTCTGTCAGGTAGTCACACGTTGTGATGGCAAAGGCAAAAAAACTCTCCCTTTTTGAACGTGGTCGGGTTGTTGAACTGCATAAGCAGGGTCTCTCACAGCGCGCCATCGCTGCTGAGGTGGGACGCAGTAAGACAGTCATTTGGAATTTCTTAAATGATCCTGAGGGTTATGGAACAAAAAAGTCAAGTGGAAGACCCAAAAAAATTTAATCAGCACTGAGCCGGAGGATCCAATTGGCTGTCCGTCAAGACACTGGACGATCCTCGACCCAAATTAAGGCCCTTACTGGTGCTGACTGCAGCCCCATAACCATCAGACGGCACCTGAGACTGAAGGGCTTCAAAACAAAAAACGTCTTCAAAGACCTCGTCTCCTTGAACGCCACAGAACTGCTCGTTTGGACTTTGCAAGAGAGGACCAAACATGGGACATTCAAAGGTGGAAGAAAGTCTTATTCTCTGATGAGAATTTTTTTTACCTTGATGGTCCTGATGGTTTCCAACGTTACTGGCATGACAAGCAGATCCCACCTGAGATGCTTTCTACGCGCCACAGTGGAGGGGGCGCCAAAATTGTCTGGGGTGCTTTTTCCTTCAGTGGAACAATGGAGCTTCAGGAAGTGCAGGGGCGTCAAACGGCCGCTGGCTATGTCCAGATGTTGCAGAGAGCATTCCTCATGACTGAGGGCCCTCGTCTGTGTGGTAACGACTGGGTTACCACACAGGACAACGCTACAGTACACAATGCCCGCAGGACAAGGGACTTCTTCCAGGAGAATAACATCACTCTTTTGGCCCATCCTGCATGTTCCCCTGATCTAAATCCAATTGAGAACCTTTGGGGATGGATGGCAAGGGAAGTTTACAAAAATGGACAACAGTTCCAGACAGTAGATGGCCTTCGTGCGGCCGTCTTCACCACTTGGAGAAATGTTCCCACTCACCTCATGGAAACGCTTGCATCAAGCATGCCAATTTTTTTTTTTAAGTGATCAATAATAACGGCGGAGCTACTCATTACTGAGTTCATGTTTGGAAGTTGGATTTCTTGTTTTGGGGGGTTTAGTTTTTTTTGGGAGGTGTGGTCCTAAACTTTTGATCAGCTGAAAAACAACCTGTTTCAGTTTATTCGTTGTTTTCATTAAATTGAATGCTCAAAAAATGTTTTCTCTCACTCCCATTTTGTTGCATGTTGAAGCTCCACTTGGAACCTTGTTAAGATCCGGCCATGCTAAATATGATTTTTTGCCATTTTTCAAGTGGTCTTAAACTTTTGATTAGGACTGTACAAGCACCTTCCAAGTTTTGAAAACAGAAACAGGGACATATACCTGCGCAGCATGCCACAGCAATGCCCAAAACATAACTATACACACCCATTCCCCTTAATGCCCCCACACAGGGCCGCTGATAGGCCAGTACAGCTGGCCCAGTTGTACCGGGCCCGGCTGGCAGGGGGGCCCGGGCTGCCGACTCCCGAGCCATTTTGATTTTTTTGCTGTCAGTGGGCTGGCTCCAGTAACAGCAGGCAGTGTGGGGGCGGCGCTCACTCACTGACGTCACACGCCTGCTCCTCCCACTAGGCGGCGCAGGCGCGTGACGTCAGTGAGTGAGCGCTGCCGCCCGCACTTGTTACTGGAGGGTGGAGGGAGGAGGCAGGAGCTGAATGTAAGGTAGTATTTTAGTAAAGAGATGAGCGCTGTGCCTGTGCTAAAATTAAAGTTACTGTCTGCAGCCTGCACGGCTGCACCAATTTATTAATGTATACTACTGTGAGTGGCGGGGGGGGATCTATATGGATGACGTCATGACGGCACTGTTATAGGGAGGGCGGGGGATCCGTGGATGGCACTGTTATGGGGGGGGGGGGGGGTCTGTCATGTGGATGACACTTATGGGGGGGGCCGGGGGGTCTGTGGATGACACTTATGGGGGGGATCTGTGGATGGCACCATTATGGAGGGGGATCTGTGGATGACACTGTTATGGGGGGGATCTGTGGATGACACTGTTATGGGGGGATCTGTGGATGACTGTTATGGGGGGGATCTGTGGATGGCACTGTTATGGAGGGTATCTGTGAATGGCACTGTTATGGAGGGGTATCTGTGGATGACACATAGCATAAGATGCTATATACGGTATGTGTCATCCACAGATCCCCCTCTATAACAGTACCATCCACAGATCCCCCCATAACAGTGCCATCCACAGATCCCCCCATAACAGTGCCATCCACAGATCCCCTCCATAACAGTGCCATCCACAGATCCTCTCCATAACAGTGCCATCCACAGATCCCCTCCATAACAGTGCCATCCACAGATCCCCTCCATAACAGTGCCATCCACAGATCCCCTCCATAACAGTGCCATCCACAGATCCCCTCCATAACAGTGCCATCCACAGATCCCCTCCATAACAGTGCCATCCACAGATCCCCTCCATAAAAGTGCCATTCACAGATCCCCTCCATAACAGTGCCATTCACAGATCCCCTCCATAACAGCGCCATTCACAGACGACCCCCCAACGCCATAAATATCACTTGTAGACAAATCTGCATGTTGTTTCAAGGCGGCGTCTGGGGAGGGGCCAAGGGCGGGGCCAGGGGTGTGGCTGAAGGAGGGATCAGGGGGTGGAGCTGAAGGGGGCCCCGTCATGTATGCTGTACGGAGCCCCATGATTTCTATCAGCGGCCCTGCCCCCACATACAAATTATTCTTCCTTTGTGCCAGCACACAGTAGTAATGCCCACACTGTGCTCCTCACAGATAGCGCTCATTCACACGACTGTATAGTGTCCGCATCCATTAAGCAATTTTACTATCCTGAGGATAGGTCATCAACAAATATATAATATTGACAACCTATTTAATAACCACCCTCTGTTTTCTATCACTCAGCCAGTTACTTACCCACATACAGACGTTTTCTCCCAGTCCGAGCATTCTCATTTTATATACTAACCTTTTATGTGGTACAGTGTCAAATGCTTTGGAGAAGTCCAGATATACGACATCCATTGATTCGCCGCGGTCAAGTCTAGAATTTACCTCCTCATAGAAACTGATTAAATTAGTTTGACATGACCGATCCCTCATGAAGCCATGCTGAAATGGCGTTGTTTGCTTATTTTCCTTGAGGCACTTCAAGATAGCATCTCTTAGAAAACCTTCAAACAGTTTACCCACGACAGATGTTAAACTTACCGGCCTATAGTTTCCAGGCTCTGTTTTTGGACCCTTTTTGAATATTGGCACCACATTTACTATGCGCCAATCCTGTGGAACACTCCCTGTCTGTATAGAGTCCTTAAAGGGACACTGACAGGGCCAAAAAGCATATTAAGGTATATATATTACCGTACAGGTCTTATAAAGTGTATAAGAATCATGTAAGTATCCCCCCTGTCCACCTTATAACTACAGTAATGTGAAGTTTTATAACCTGCTGGAATCGGGTTCAATCTGCCCAAGGGGCGGTGCTTCACCTCAGCTTGCGCCCAGCCAGCCTCGCCGCAACAGCCGTTTGAAGCGCCGCTCAGCGAGACTGTGCGCAGGCGCGATGCGATCCCGGCCAGTGAGGCTGCCGGGCGCATGCGCTGAAGATAGCCGGGGACACTAGTAGCCGCACAGCGCCGCCCAGCGAAGTGAATATTGATGAGCTGGGCGGCGCTTCAAACGGCTGTTGCGGCGAGGCTGGCTGGGCGCAAGCTGAGGTGAAGCACCGCCCCTTGGGCAGATTGAACCTGATTCCAGCAGGTTATAAAACTTCACATTACTGTAGTTATAAGGTGGACAGGGGGGATACTTACATGATTCTTATACACTTTATAAGACCTGTACAGTCATATATATACCTTAATATGCTTTTTGGCCCTGTCAGTGTCCCTTTAAATATCAGAAATAAGGGTCTGGCTATGACATTACTTATTTCTCTTAGGATACGGGGGTGTATGCCATCTGGTCCTGGCAATTTGTCTATTTTAATCTTTTTAAGACGCCGCTGTGTCAGACAGGGCACTTTTAATGGGGAATTAACTTTTACATTCTACTTTTCATCTGACAGTTTATTTTCTTCAGTGAATATAGTGGAGAAAAAAAAAATTTAATAGCTTTTCTTTCTCCTCATCGCTCTCTGCAACTCCCCCCTCATTACTCTGTAGAGGTCCGACACCTTCAGATTCATACTTTTTACCATTTATATAATTGAAAAACATTTTAGGGTTAGTTTTGCTCTCTTCTATGTGCGGCGTCTGCGCTCCTGAACATAGAAGCCCAATGGCTTAGGTAGGTTTAGCGTAGGACCCGCCTGACCTGGGACCACCTTGGCGCTTGGTAGGCGGGCTCAGATGTGTTTTGATCAAAATATATTGGCTGAGTGTCTCAGATATTATCATATCAGAGTGAGGACTTTGTCCATATATAATGCTTGCATCTACTTTACTAAGTGCATTATTATCTTATTTCTGTGATTTCCTCTTTGGCAATTAATCTCTCGGTCTCTAGTTTGGCTGCTTTTATTTGTTTTTTACATACCGTATTTTTCGCTTTATAAGACGCACCCGATAATAAGACGCACCCCATATTTTAGAGTAGAAAAATAAGAAAAAAATATTTTTCATCAGACCTCATATCAGCCCACTCAGACCCCCCTCAGACCTCATATCAGCCCACTCAGTGCCTTATCAGACCTCAGATTAGCCCATCAGACCCTTATAAGACCTCAGATTAGCCCATCAGACCTCAGATTAGCCCATCAGAACCCCATCAGGCCTCAGATTAGCCCATCAGACCCCCATCAGGCCTCAGATTAGCCCATCAGACCTCAGATTAGACCATTCGACCCCCACCAGACCTCAGATTAGCCCATCAGACCCCAGATTAGCCCATCAGTACCCCCAATCAGACCTCAGATTAGCCCATCAGTATCCCCAGACCTCAGATTAGCCCATCGGTACCCCCAGACCTCAGAATAGCCCATCAGTACCCCCAGACCTCAGATTAGCCCATCAGTACCCCCAGACCTCAGATTAGCCCATCAGTACCCCCAGACCTCAGATTAGCCCATCAGTACCCCCAGACCTCAGATTAGCCCATCATTACCCCCAGACCTCAGATTAGCCCATCAGTACCCCCAGACCTCAGATCAGCCCATCAGACCAGGAAGGGTAAGTATTACCTGCGCTTGCGGTGCTTCGCTCCCCGCTCCTAATACATACTAGTGAGCGCTTCCATAATGGAAGCACTCTGTAGTATTAATTTTATAAGACGCACAGACATTTTCCCTCAACTTTTTTTTGGGGGGGGGGTGCGTCTTATAAAGCGAAAAATACGGTATTCTATTTTTTCCTTTTAGCTTTATAAGACGCACCCCCCCCCCCCCCCCCCAAAAAGTTGAGTGAAAATGCTTCCTCGCCTACCTCCTGTTTTAGTGATTTAAATGCTTTCTTTTTGTCATTTTTTGCTTTCTGTATAGTTCTATTTATCCACATAGTTTTTTTCTTGTTCCTTAAAGGGCTTCTGTCACCCCCCAAAACTCATTTTTCATTTTTGGGCATATTATAATCCTTATTGTACGACTATTCAATATATAGGGCTCTTACCTTGTTCTGTGGCTTCGTTTAATTAAAAATCGATCTTTTAAAATATGCAAATGACTTCACTACCAGCAAGTAGGGCGTCTACTTGCTGGTAGCCGCCGCATCCTCCTTTTAAAAAATCGCCCCCTCCTCCAGTTGATTGACAGGGCCAGCGAGCGCTCTCCTCCTCCGGCTGGCCCTGTCTGCAATTCAAATCCCGCGCCTGCGCCTTAAGTGTCTTTATTCGGCGCAGGCGCTCTGAGAGAAGGACGCTCGCTTCCTCAGCACTCCCTCAGTGCGCCTGCGCCGATGACGTCACCTCTAAACCCGAAAGAGAAGACGTCATCGGCGCAGGCGCACTGAGGGAGTGCTGAGGAAGCGAGCGTCCTTCTCTCAGAGCGCCTGCGCCAAATGAAGACACGTAAGGCGCAGGCGCGGGATTTGAATTGCAGACCGGGCCAGCCGGAGGAGGAGAGCTCTCGCTGGCCCTGTCAATCAACTGGAGGAGGGGGCGATTTTTTAAAAGGAGGATGCGGCGGCTACCAGCAAGTAGACGCCCTACTTGCTGGTAGTGAAGTCATTTGCATATTTTAAAAGATCGATTTTTAATGAAACGAAGCCACAGAACAAGGTAAGAGCCCTATATATTGAATTCAAATAGATTTTAGCATGATTTTAAAAATATCCCATTTTGTGGCTGTATTTCTATTTTTGAGGACTTTGTCCCAGTTAGTTAGGCCTATGGCCTCTCTTAATTGGCTAAATTTCGCTTTTTTGAAGTTTGGTATTTTTGTTCCTCCCTGTAGAAACGCTCTTTTGAGTGACAATTGGAAGGTTATTACTTTATGGTCACTATTTCCCAGGTGTCCCCCGACCTGCACATCTGTTCTTCTGTCAGGTCTATTGGTTAATACTAAGTCCAGTATGGCCGTCCCTCTAGTCGGGTCCTGAACCAGTTGGGAAAGGTAATTGTCTTTGGTTATTGCCAAGAACCTGTTTCCTTTATGAGATATACAAGTTTCAGTTTCCCAGTCTATATCTGGGTAGTTCCCCCATAATAACCACCTCATTATGATTTGTCGCCTCGTCTATCTCGTTTAGTAGCAGATTTTCTGTGGACTCTGGTATATTAGGTAATTTATTGTTGTTTTTAGCTCCATGTATCTCTACCCATAGTGACTCCACATGTTCATGTCCCTCACTTGTATCTTCTCGGACTGTGGGCTTTAGACAGGACTTTACGGTGGCATGCGCGGTCTGCAAACTGTGAAACGCACACGGGCCGATATCTGTGCTTTGAGGATCCACGGTCATGTGAATGCGCCCTAATGCCCACATTGTGCCCCTCAGAGTAGTTATAGCCAGATATGTGCCACCTTCACAGGAAGTAAAATAAAAAAAACTGTAAATATTCACCTGGTTCCTCCGATGATGATCACAGCTCAGCTGCCGGCGCTCCGGAGGATGCACATGGCGCATGATATGTAGGAGGAGCAGAGGCCGGCCTGCCTCCCTCCTCTTACAAAGACCATCAGCGTGATGTGTGCATATAGTGCTGCTGCTATGGAGCGCCGACAGCTGAATGGTGGATGGATCTCTGCTTCACCATTACAAATACCTGTCTCTGCGTCCCATGGATGCAGAGACAGCTGACCGCGGGACCTACCCCAGCCGTTCCAAGACCACTGGACAGCCAATGAATCAAACACTGTCCTACCGGATCCGCGACGGTTGGGAGGCAGGCTGGAGGTGCGGGCTATGATGTTATTATTGAGCCCTCCTCCTCATGGACAGATAATAGAAACCGGATCAGCCCGTGTAAACTGAGGCACAGGGGGTCATTTATTAACCAGATATACGCCTATATTAGGTTTATTTCTGGCGCAGATCTGTGACTTTTCACCTCACGCCAGGTCTAAAAAAGTGGGTATGGCGTGAGCGGGGCAGGCCCATCTCATTCATCGTTTTTTAGACGTTGAAAATGGTCTAAATATAAGACAGCAAGGAAGCTAGGAAACTCTTACATTTAGAACTGGCACTGGATGCACCAAAGTTTCCATTGAAATGCATTAATGCCTCATCCGGCCCCAAGTGTTCCGGCAAAACGGATCCAGTTTTGCGGTCAGCGCATAGGCAGACCTTTAAAAATTAGAAAAAAATAAATACCGGATCCGTTTTTTTCCAGATGACAACCGGAAAGACGGATCTGGTATTGCAATGCATTTGTGAGACATGTTCTATTTTTTTGCGGAACAGCACATTCATGGCCACTGCACCTGTAGAGCCTGCGGGAGACAGCAGCATGGTCACTGAGGGGTTAATGCAACCAAGTAGTGGACATAAGTGTCCAAGTCAGCAAGACCCAGCACAAATGGGGTTAAGTCCCTTTTCACCCGAGCAAGTTTTATGCGCGGGTGCAATGCGTGACGTGAACGCATAGCACCCGCACTGAATCCGGACCCATTCTTTTCAGTGGGTCTGTGCACATGAGCGTTTTTTTTCACGCATCAGTTCTGTGTTGCGTGAGAATCACAGCACGTTCTATATTCTGCGTTTTTCATGCAGCCCTGGCCCCATAGAAGTGAATGGGGCTTCAGTGAAAAACGCATTGCATCCGGAAGCATGTGCGGATGCAATGCGTTTTTCACTGACGGTTGCTAGGAGATGTTTGTAAACCTTCAGTTTTGCATCAAAGCGCATTGCACCCGCACAGAAAAAACTAAACAGCTGAACGCGATCGCAGACAAAACTGACTGAACTTGCTTGCAAAATGGTGCGAGTTTCACTGAACGTATCCGGACCTAATCCGTATCGTTCGTGTGAAAGAGGCCTAAACCATGATCCTGATCCAGACAAGGAGTCAATGAGCCTGGACCTGTTCTGGTAAAAATTGTATTCTACCAAACATCATGAAATCTGGAAAAATCTGCAAGTTATCCAGTTGTCCAAACCTCTGACCACAGAGGTGACAATTCTCCTCCAGTCCGAGGTGGTGGCACTAGCAGACGTATTGTACTGGCTAAGAAGACAATGTTTGGTCCTCGAATCACCTGCTAAGATTTATGATGAAGAAGGAATTTGGAATGGAGGCTACAAAGTACCGTAAAAGTCCAGCTGATGCAGAACCATGGAGACACCAAACACCTACCTCATGTCTTCTACCTGGGATCTGACAGGGGGATTCGTTACTATCCTGGGCAGCCAAGACTGTGCCATAGATGTGGGGGCAGACACATGGCCTATACCTGTCCGCTCAATGTGTGGAGGACTGGATCATACGAAAGAGACCTGCACGGGATATGTCATCTGTAACCTGTGTGCAGAATATGGACATATTTTCAGCGAATGTCCACTTGCGCAGCACAATAAAAACAGCACAGATCCATCTAATGAGGTTGATGTGCAAGATTTCCCCGAATTATCTGCAAGAACCGAATCTAAGCGCACAGAGCACAATGATCAAGCCTTGATGGAGCCACAGCCAGAAAGTGTAAGTGACTACGCATAAATACATAGTCAGCAAGTCACACCTGTCAGCGTGGAGGCATCTAGAGAGACATCTGGAGCAGCTGGTGAGATCTCCTCTGAGCAGCCAGGTTCCAGTACTAATATAGAAACTGTAGAAACCATCAGTATGGAAACATCCAGTGAGATACCTGGAGAGAACCCTTCCAAACATCAAGGTTCCAGTCGCACCTCAGAAACCATGGAGTCAGCCACTGAGGAGGGATTTCAACTGGTAAAAATAAAGATTGTGTCATCTGAACAGGAACCATGCAAACAAACAACCATTCAGACGCCAGGATCACCTGCTGTGGAGATCTCTCCTGGGAGGTTCCAGGTCTTAGGAGAAGGTGAGGATGTCTGCAGACAGAATGTCCAGGAGGCCGCTGATTGAGATGTCCCTGAGGAGAGAGACATTGAGGTGTCTGTGTCCACCAAGAGGTGGGACACCAAAGGACATAGCAGCGGGAAAAGGAAAAAAATGAAGAAACCTAGGTGTACCCTCAATGTGAACAGTCTGAAAACCAAGGCGAAACGTTGGGCAATTTATTAGTGATTGTCACAGCAGACCAGACTGCAGAGCATGGAGGTCTCCTCATCAGAGACTGGGCACAAGGGACATCGTTCTGGTCTTTTAGGCTGGACAGATATGATGGGGTGGGGGTCCTATTTAAGAATTGTAGGAGGCATTATTAACCCCTTCAGGACCCTGCCATTTTTCACCTTAAGGACCAGGCCATTTTTAGCAAATCCGACATGTGTCACGTTATGTGGTGATAAAACACTTTGAAACACTTTTACTTATCCAGGCCATTTTGAGTTTGTTTTCTCGTCACATATTGTACTTTCTGACAGTGGTATATTTGAGTCTAAATATTTCATTTTTATTTATAAAAAAAAGTACAAAATTTACCCCCAAATATTTTTTACATTTGCAAATTTTACAATTTCAATTTCTCTACTCTTAAAACAGGTAGTTATACCTCCAAAAATAGTTATTACTTTACATTCCCCATATGTCTACTTAATGTTTGGAAGTGAAAGTAATTCCCGGCAACTGCTTAGATATGCTGAATCTTCTTCTTTTATTGCTTATTATATAAGAAGTAACAATACATAACTCGTTTCGGCACACTGCCTTTCTCAACAAGTACATTCCACATGTGTTACACAGATATATATATAGGCAGATCAATTACAGGTAGAAGTGACGTCATCCACCCACTAATAGGCGGGTATTCACTACCCACCAATCAATCACCTACTTTCTATTCATCAAGAGGAGCACCAGAGACGAGCGCTCTTCCCTGTGGCACGGTGCGGGGTAATAAACATGGCCGCTGTGTGAGACCTGCACATAGCCTATATACACACTGCATAATGAATGTCCTGTTTGTTTCTGCAGTCACCATGAAGTTCAGTCGGTTTGTTACCTCAGACCGCAGCAAGAACCGTAAAAGGCACTTCAATGCCCCCTCTCATGTGCGCAGGAAGATCACGTCCTCTCCGCTGTCTAAGGAGCTGAGGCAGAAGTACAACGCCCGCTCCATGCCCATCCGCAAGGACGATGAAGTCCAGGTGGTTCGTGGGCACTACAAAGGCCAGCAAATTGGTAAAGTTGTCCAGGTGTACAGAAAGAAATACGTGATCTACATTGAACGCTGTGCAGCGCGAGAATGCCAACGGCACCACTGTTCATGTTGGCATTCACCCCAGCAAGGTGGTGATCACCAGACTAAAGCTTGACAAAGATCGCAAGAAGATCTTGGAACGCCACGCGAAGTCTTGCCAAGTTGGCAAAGAGAAGGGCAAATACAAGGAAGAAACCTTAGAGAAAATGCAGGAGTAACTTTATCAATAAAAAAGAAACTGTTCAGTTTCAAAAAAAAAAAAAAAGAAAAGAGGAGCACCAGAGAGTATAGGAGCACCAGAGAGTATAGGAGCACCAGAGAGTATAGGAGCACCAGTGCCAGAGAATAGAAATCAGGGAATCTGCTGTGTCTAAATAGAAAAGGAGAAAAAGAAAGAAAGAAACACATATCATTAGTAATACCATAAATTACAGTCTAGCAACCTCATAATCACGGTTTAAACCTTTTGGATACAATGTATCCAACATATGTATCCAATAGGCTTCACGGCGGAGGAGGAGTTTTTTGATATCCCCTCCTCTCCTTGGTCTCGTCACTTGTTCCAGGACCTGGAATCTTAACTGCGAAATTCTATGTTTGCACTTATCAAAATGATAGGGTAGTGGTAATAGGAGATTTCTGGTCCTAATGGTGGACTTGTGTTTACAAATCCTGTCCCTCACTGTCTGCATTGTCTCTCCCACATATCCCAGGCCACACGGACACTTAATCAAGTAAATCACATTTTTCGATTCACAGGTAAAAAACCCATTCACTTTAAATGCTTGACCTGTGCGTGGGTGATGAAATTCAGGACCTTTGATAATATGGGAACACTGCAGACAGTGAAGGCACGGAAACGTTCCGTTTTTCACAGTTCTCAACACATTTTGTCTAGGGGTCTCCCTACCACTGCCTAGGTCCGCATGCACCAATTTGTCCCTCAAATTTGGATTTTTCTTGTTACAAATCAGAGGTGGACATTTAAATCCATCGACATTCGGATAGACTTTAGTTAGAATATGCCAGTACTTCCTAACCACATTATCTAAATGTGCATTATACTGATGGAATTTATGTAGGTTTTGAGAGGAAAGATCTAATCTCATCCTATCAAGTATAGACCTAGGATAACCCCTTTTCTCAAATCTATCAGTCATCTCATCTAGCCTCAGGTCCTGTGTGTCACGGATGAAGTTAGCAGATAGCTGGAACATATAAATAAACGAGCGACTGGCTTGATCCCAAACTGAGGAGCTTATAGGTGAGCCCTATAAAACCCTAAGAGCTCTCCCTGACTGCTATGCACATGCAAGGGTCTGTATGGTAGACGATTGAATGCCCGCGTACCTAATACTGTGTGACACCTGAAAACCCTATAATAGTGAGGGGACACGACCACCGGCTCCCTGCACTTAATAGGGACGGAATCAGGGTCACCTAGAATCAAGCCAGCAAGGAAACACAATAAAGTAAATGACTTATCTGAACAAACAGCAGAAGCAGCCTCCAGCAGTGAACACTTCATCCAGGAAGTAGTATAAACCGCAAAGTGAGGCAGTATGGGAGGGATTAAAAAGGAAGACAATTAGTCGAAATAGGTGACACCTGGCAGATGGAAAGGAGATGAGAAAGTGAAACCAAAACAAAGAACATCATACAAGAGGTAGAGAAGAACGTCTGCCAGATCTTCTCACAGAACTGGCGGTGACACTGTGTCTCTGAATCAGAGACTATACGCTTAATCCTCTGAAATTGAGCTCGTGGGATTGCCTTTTTAAGTGAGGGTGGATGAGCACTAGAGAAATGCAGAATACTGTTTTTATCTGTTTCTTTCCTAAATAGATGTCCTAAATAGTGTTTAAACTAGGGACTGGGGGGGAGGGTAATTACGTTACAGGATGGGAAGATAGTGCAGATAGAGACCGGGGGCAAGGTAGTGGGATTGGGGGGAGGAATAGAAGGAGGGACTAGAACAGTTCAGAAGGAAAGGTGTAGGGTAAAAAATATACATAAACCTCTCAAATGTATGTATACTAATGCCAGAAGCCTGACTAATAAAACTGGTGAACTGGAATTAGTGATGTGTGAGGAGGACTATGACATAGTGGGAATAACTGAGACATGGCTGGATGATAGCTATGACAGTGGGAATAACTGAGACATGGCTGGATGATAGCTATGACAGTGGGAATAACTGAGACATGGCTGGATAATAGCTATGACTGGGCTGTTAATGTACAAGGTTACAGTCTGTTTAGAAAGGATCGTCAAAACCGGAGAGGGGGGGGGGGGGGGTCTGCCTTTATTTAAAGTCCTGTCTAAAGCCCACACTCCGTGAAGATATAAGTGAGGGACATGAACATGTGGAGTCACTGTGGGTAGAGATACATGGAGCTAAAAACAACAATAAATTACTAATAGGAGTTTACTATAAACCACCTAATATACCAGAGTCCACAGAAAATCTACTACTAAACGAGATAGACGAGGCGGCAGATCATAATGAGGTGGTTATTATGGGGGACTTCAACTACCCAGTTATAGACTGGGAAACTGAAACTTGTATATGTCATAAAGGTTCTTGGCAATAACCAAAGACAATTACCTCTCCCAACTGGTTCCGGACCCGAGTAGAAGGACGGCCATACTGGACTTAGTATTAACCAATAGGCCTGACAGAAGAACAGACGTGCAGGTCGGGGGACACCTGGGAAATAGTGACCATAAAGTAATAACCTTCCAATTATCATTCAAAAGAGCGTTTCTACAGGGAGGAACAAAAATACCAAACTTCAAAAAAGCTAAATTTAGCCAACTAAGAGAGGCCATAGGCCTAACTAAATGGGATAAAGTCCTCACAAATAAAAATACAGCCATAAAATAGGATATCTTTAAAAGCATCTTAAAATCTCATTGTGAGAGGTACATACCGTATGGCAATAAAAGGTTAAGGAACAAAAAGAAACCAATGTGGATAAACAGAACTGTAAAGAAAGCAATAAATGACAAAAAGAAAGCATATAAAATCACTAAAACAGGAGGGTAGCACAGAAGCAAAAGCACAGAAGGAAAAAAATAGAACATGTAAAAGACAAATAAAAGCGGCCAAACTAGAGACCGAGAGATTAATTGCCAAAGAGAATAAAACTAACCCTAAAATGTTCTTCAATTATATAAATGTTAAAAAGTATAAATCTGAAAGTGTCGGCCCTTTAAAGAGTAATGAGGGGGGAGTCGCAGAGAGCGACGAGGAGAAAGCAAAGCTGTTAAATATTTTTTTCTCCAATGTATTCACTGAGGAAAAAAACTGTCAGATAAAAGGCTGAATGTTGAAATAAATTCCCCATTAAAAGTGTCCTGTCTGACCCAGGAAGAAGTACATCAGCGACTTAAAAAGATTAAAATAGACAAATCGCCAGGACCGGATGGCATACACCCCCGTATCCTAAGGGAATAAAGTAATGTCATAGCCAGACACTTATTTCTGATATTTGTGGACTCTATACTGACCGGGAATGTCCCACAGGATTGGCGCATGGCAAATGTGGTGCCAATATTCAAAAAGGGTCCAAAAACAGAGCCTGGAAACTATAGGCCGGTAAGTTTAACATCTGTTGTGGGTAAACTGTTTGAAGGTTTTCTGAGAGATGCTATGTTAGAGCATCTTAACGGAAATAAGCAAATAACTCCATATCAGCATGGCTTCGTGAGGGATCGGTCATGTCAAACTAATTTAATCAGTTTCTATGAGGAGGTAAGTTCTAGACTTGACCGCGGCGAATCAATGGATGTCGTGTATCTGGACTTCTCCAAAGCATTTGACACTGTACCACATAAAAGGTTAGTATATAAAATGAGAATGCTCGGACTGGGAGAAAACGTGGGTAAGTAACTGGCTCAATGATAGAAAACAGAGGGTGGTTATTAACGGTACATACTCAGATTGGGTCACTGTCACTAGTGGAGTACCTCAGGGGTCAGTATTGGGCCCTATTCTGTTCAATATATTTATTAATGATCTTGTAGAAGGCTTGCATAGTAAAATATCAATTTTTGCAGATGACACTAAACTGTGTAAAATAATTAACACTGAAGAGGACAGTATACTGTATATATACTACAGAGGACAGTATACTGTATATATACTACAGAGGACAGTATACTGTATATACACACACTACAGAGGACAGTATACTGTATATATACACACACTGCAGAGGACAGTATACTGTATATATATATATATACTACAGAGGACAGTATACTGCTACAGAGGGATCTGGATAGATTGGAGGCTTGGGCAGATAAGTGTCAGATGAGGTTTAACACTGATAAATGTAAGGTTATGCACATGGGAAGGAATAATGCAAGTCACCTGTACATACTAAATGGTAAAACACTCGGTAACACTGACATGGAAAAGGACCTAGGAATTTTAATAAACAGCAAACTAAGCTTCAAAATCTAGTGTCAGGCAGCTGCTGCCAAGGCCAATAAGATAATGGGTTGCATCAGAAGGGGCATAGATGCCCGTGATGAGAACATAGTCCTACTACTTTACAAATCACTAGTCAGACCACACATGGAGTACTGTGTACAGTTCTGGGCTCCTGTAAACAAGGCAGACATAGCAGAGCTGGAGAGGGTCCAGAGGAGGGCAACTAAAGTAATAACTGGAATGGGGTAACTACAGTACCCTGAAAGATTATCAAAATTAGGGTTATTCACTTTAGAAAAAAGACGACTGAGGGGAGATCTAATTACTATGTATAAATATATCAGGGGTCAGTACAGAGATCTCTCCCATCATCTATCTATCCCCAGGACTGTGACGAGGGGACATCCTCTGCGTCTGGAGGAAAGAAGGTTTGTACACAAACATAGAAGAGGATTCTTTACGGTAAGAGCAGTGAGACTATGGAGCTCTCTGCCTGAGGAGGTGGTGATGGTGAGTACAATAAAGGAATTCAAGAGGGGCCTGGATGTATTTCTGGAGTGTAATAATATTACAGGCTATAGCTACTAGAGAGGGGTCGTTGATCCAGGGAGTTATTCTGATGCCTGATTGGAGTCGGGAAGGAATTTTTTATTACCCTAAAGTGAGGAATATTGGCTTCTACCTCACAGTTTTTTTTTGCCTTCCTCTGGATCAACTTTCAGGATGACAGGCCGAACTGGATGGACAAATGTCTTTTTTCGGCCTTATGTACTATGTATGTATTATGTACTATGTTACTAGATCAGTGGAAAGATAGCCCTGATCATCCTTCACCACCACCATATCAAGAAAGCTCACTCTCTTCTTATCACAAGTCATAGTGAATTTCAAACCTTGACAGACCATGTTCAGATGGTCAAAGAAGCCGGATAGGATCTCATGTGGCCCCGCCCACACGCAAAAAATATTGTCTATAAATCTCTTCCACATAATGATGTTCTCTTGGTAAAAATTACTATTATAGACAAAATGATCTTCTAAAGTGGACATAAATGCATTTGCGTAGGGCGGGGCCACATTCGATCCCATCGCGGTTCCCCGTCGCTGTAAATAATAGACATTTTCAAATAAGAAATAATTCTCACATAGGACCAAACGCAACATCTGCAAGAAAAATTCCTGTTGTATCTCTGAGTAATCACTAGTTCTCAATAATTTTGCAACAGCCTCAATGCCTTCCTCATGACCAATAGACGTGTAAAGGCTTACAGCATCTATTGTTACCAGCCAGCTCTCAGCCGGGATCATACGAAGGTCAGCAATCATCTTCCAAAAATGTGTAGTGTCCAATATAAAGGAACGCGTGTTCTTTATAAGTGGCGTAAAAGAGCTTTCTCCAAGGTGATAGAAAGTGGTGACAACACCGAATCCACTGAAGCCACCATAGGGCGGCCTGGCGGATCCACCAGCGTTTTATGCACCTTAGGTAAAACGTATAATACTGGGGTAATCGGTGACTGCTTAATCAAGAAGTCACGTAGTTGCTCATCAATCACACCTCTTTCTACATAATGGTTCACCACTTTCCTAATCTTTTCTTTTATACTGAAAATTGGATCATATTGTAAGGCTTCATATATATTAACATTGGACAATTGGCGCATCACTTCTTTCGCATAATTTATCTTATCCATAATCACTATGGAGCCGCCTTTATCGGCGGGCTGTATGACCAACGTTTTGTCCTCCATTAATGCTCTGAGCGCTGTTTTTTCTTTCAAAGTAATATTATGACACACATGCATATCACTCTGTTTAATCGTCCGTAGGAAAGTTTCAATCTCTTTGGAAACAAACTGTATATACGTCTCCACAGGGTGATATGTTTTCGGCGGCATAAAGGTTCTATTTACCGTACTCTCAGACCAAAGTCCTTCAGGCTCAATTGCCCCTCTTTCACAATTCTATTGGAGATGCCCATCTCTTTAGGTTCGGAGAAGTGAGCTTTGAGCCTGATCTTCCGAAAGAACTGTTGCAGGTCAATATCTAACTGAAAGCTGTCAAATCCCATGGTAGGACTAAATGAAAGGCCTTTTTGTAAAGCCCTCATCTGTTCATGGTCAATGTTTTTAGACGACAAGTTTATGACAAGTGATTCCGTCTTACCTGGGAGCAGGTCTGCATCGGGAGGCTCTGTCCTGCGGTGTTTGCGGCCTGCCCGCCGCCTCCTCCTTGTGGGCGCCCACCGCCTCTCCGAAAAAAAGGATGGGATTCCTCTGAGCCCGCCGACTCGCTCCCAGAACTGGAAGAGAAGTGTTGACCTGGTTTCCCAGCTCTCCTGTAGCCAAATTGCGGTTGGGATGAGGTATCCTGCCATCTGTAAACCTTGTTAAGGATATAGTCCTCGTTATCACGCAAAAATCTGTTACGTTTCTTTTCCTCTGTTTCTTTCTTATACGTAGCAATATGGGTATACACTGTCTCCTTCAGTTGTACAAATTCCTCTGAAGATAAAGCGTCTTCAAGCTGCTTCTCTGTACTGGATACCTGCTCTCTGATTTCCACTATTGATCTCTGAATCCTGTTGATGGTTAATAGCATGAGATCCCTTGAACATTTATTTAAGATTTTCTCAAAATCTCGCCTATATTCAGTATCCTCTGGGAAGAAGGTGGGGCGCAGGTGGACCCGCAGCCCTCTTGGGATCCTATTAAGCTTACAATATTCAGCCAGAGTACTGGCATGCAGTTCATAAGAGGTTAATCTGCGAAACTCCCTCTCCCAACCTCTCTTCTTGTACTCACAGGTTGGAATGTTCAGGAATTCTGCTGGAGGCGTCACTTGTGAAAGAATCTTGTTGGCTTCTATATCATCAAAGCCGAGTGTGGACGGTTCAGTCGTCATCTTTAAGGTGCTGCGCTCGGCTCCCATTACTGAGATAAAGACAAATCCAGCCAGCGCTAGCTACTACGGGTCAGCGTTGCTGCGGGGGGAAGTGAAACTCCACGAGGACGAAAGTGAAAGTAAATTCCGGCAACTGCTTAGTGTCATGCCCCACTCTGACGATGTGCGGAGGTCGGGCAGGATTGCAGCACGAGTTTAGTGGTTGTTTTGGAGCCGTGCTGGATCCGCCTCGCATCAGGTGCACTGGGTGGAGTCATTAGTTTAAATAGCTCCTCAGCCCAGTGTCCTGAGCGGATTATATTCATCATTGTGGTCTTGGAAGCTAGAAAAAAAGGTTGGCTGTCTGCTCCAGCTCAGGAAGATAAGTGTTATTTCAAGTTTGGTTGTTTTGTGTCATCTATCCCATCCTGGTTCTGTGCGAGCAGGCTGCTCCTATTTCCCACTTCACCATCTCAGGGAATTCAGGGTTTTGTCAGCCCAGGCACGGGGACACCTCATACCTACCTTAAAGGTCTGTAAGTGGGCTGAGCAGTGCAGGGAAAGAGGTCAGGGATTAGCTAGGAGGTGACCCTTCCCCTGTCTCTCGCCCAGAGCCTGGTTGGTGCGTTATCTGTTATACTGAGTGCACGCCCGCCGTGACATTATAATCCGCCATACTGTGACTGCCATCACTCAGCGCTTTTGTGATGGCGTTAATTGATGCACTGAGTGACCGCATGCAGGGTTTATCCCTAGAGGTTGCTGATCTGCGTAGTTCGGTCACACAGTGTCAGAGGTTTCTGCCATCAGGTACAGGTCAAATTGGTGGGGAGCCTAAAGTCGCTCTTCCCGAGAGATTTACAGGGGGTACGGATGATTTTTTCCGCTTTAAAGAGTCATGCAAATTGTACTTTCGACTGCGTCCATTTTTGTCAGGTAATGAAGATCAGAGGGTTGGTATCATCATGTCTCTGCTTAAAGGGGACGCGCAATCCTGGGCTTTTTTTCTGCCGCCCGGTTCTCTGGCTCTCCGGTCGGTGGAGGAATTTTTCCAAGCCCTGGGATTGATTTACGATGACCCAGATCGGGTCTCGATGGCAGAATCGAAATTGCGTAACTTACTACAGGGTAAACATACTGCAGAGGGTTACTGCACAGAGTTTAGGAGGTGGGCTACTGAGTCGGGGTGGAACGACCCCGCGTTACGTAGTCAGTTTTGTCAGGGGTTATCTGAAAGGTTGAAGGATGCCCTGGCTTTTCATGAGTATCCGGATACTTTAGAGAATGCAATGTCTTTGGCTATACGGTTGGATAGACGTATCAGAGAGAGGTGTAAGGGTCCCTCTGTGCAGGGGATTCCTCCCGCGTGTGGTTTTGTTTCTCCTACTGCCCAGGGTGATATTACTTATAACTCTGGGGTAGGGGAGGAACCCATGCAGTTAGGTCAGATATATTGCCATTCTGATAGTAGAGACTGTAGAAAAGTGCACAATCTATGTTTCTTTTGTGGAAAGAGGGGTCATTTTATTTTTTCTTGTCCTCATGTTAAATCACAGGTGGAAGAGAAAAAGAAAAAAGAGAAAAAAAACTTCCCTCACACTTGGTTGTATGAATGGTGTGGTGGAGCAGACAGGTATGCAAGCTCCCTGCAGTTCCCGTTTTCTCCTTTCAGCTATGGTGGCGCTAGAGTCAAAAAATGTGTTTGTTGATATATTCCTTGATTGTGGTGCGGGGGTAAACCTAATTGACTTTCTTTTTCTTCAAGGCCTGGGACTAAGTACTTGCACGTTAGAGAACGAGATTTGTGTTTTTGCAATTGATTCTTCCCCTCTTTCTCAAAGGAGCCTTACTCACATTGTTCATGGTATTCACTTAAAGGGTTTCTATCACTTCGTTTCACCTATTTAGCTTTCAGACACTAGCGATCCGCTAGTGTCTGCTTTATCTAACCATCCTAATATAAGAGCTTATTGTCCTGCCGTTTAGCTAAAAAAATAACTTATATAGATATGCAAATGAGCCTCTAGGTGCTATGGGGGCGTGATTAGCACCTAGAGGCTCCGTCTACCTTAACAAACTGCCGCCGCCGAGCGGGTCCCTCTAGCCCGCCCATCTCCTCCGGAATGCGATGCTCCTCGTATTCGGCGCATGCGCAGTGAATGTCTGATCGCTTCCCTGCTCAGACATCTCCACTGCGCCTGCGCCGATGACGTCATAGTGCTCCGAGGAACAGGCGCAGTGGAGATGTCTGAGCAGGGAAGCGGTCAGACATTCACTGCGCATGCGCCGAATACAGACGCGCACAAGGAGCATCGCATTCCGGAGGAGATGGGCGGGCTGGAGGGACGCGCTGGGCGGCGGCAGTTTGTTAAGGTAGACGGAGCCTCTAGGTGCTAATCACGCCCCCATAGCACCTAGAGGCTCATTTGCATATCTATATAAGTTATTTTTTTTAGCTAAACGGCAGGACAATAAGCTCTTATATTAGGATGGTTAGATAAAGCAGACACTAGCGGATCGCTAGTGTCTGAAAGCTAAATAGGTGAAACGAAGTGATAGAAACCCTTTAAGGGTGGGTGACAGCGATGGACTGGCCATCGGGAGTACCGGGAGAATCCCGGTGGGCCGATCGAATTATGGGCCGGCCAGGGCCGCCATCAGGGGGCCCTGGCCGCACGACCCCCCTGCACGCACAGTACACTCAGCGGCGGCATCACTACCAGACGGGGGCGGGGCGGTTATCAGCGAGGCCCTGATAGACTGAAGAGAGATGTTAGCCCCGCCCCCGGCTCAGCTGAATAGATGGATGTGAGCCCCGCCTCCTGCTTCGCCCTCCAGCGCAGCTGAATGAATGTGAGCCCCTCCCCTCCTGGTGCTCCGCCCCCGGCTCTGATGAATGGATGGATGTGAGCCCCGCCCCTCTATTTGCTCCGCTGAATGGATGTATGTGAGCCCCGCCCCTTTATTTGCTCCGCCCCTGGTGGGCCGGTCAGTGGGCCGGTCTGGCTGAAGTCCAGGGCCACTTTATTGTCCCAGTCCATCCCTGGTGGGTGATTCACATGCTGAAATTATTTCTTGTTTTGTCATGAAGGATTTGCCAGCTCCTATAGTCAGGGCCGACCTTAGGTGTTCAGGCGCCCTGTGCGAGCTAACCTTGTGGCGCCCCCCCCCCCCCCCAAAAAAAAAAAAAAAACACTGCTTGTTGCTGGCATCATGGCATAGGCTGGCTGACTATCCAACCAAGTAGTTACCAGCCCACACACCCCAAAGGCCGGTGTAATGTTATACTTCCCTACTTCGTGAGATTTCCCTACCCTCGTCACTTCCAGTCGCACCGGACATGACGTGAGGAGGTGTGCAGCGCCGCGCAGGCGCACAACGACAGGTTAGGGAAGTTTCACAGCAGAGTGCGCATGCGCCAGGAGCCTCACCAGCGGTTAGGGAAGGGAAAAATTACGTACGGGCCAGTGCTTTTCCCCTACCCTAACCGCTGGTGAGGCTCCCAGCGCATGCGCAGTGTCGGCCGGTGTCCAGCTGAGAACATCTATCCGATCACCGCACCTGTGCACTGGCCCATAATTTTTCCCTACCCTAACCGCCGGCGAGGCTCCCAGCGCATGCGCACTCTGCTGTGAAATTTTCCTAACCCATCGTTGTGCGCAGTGCGCCCCCCCAATATAATAAACATTGGTGGCGCAGTGCGCCCCCCCAATATAATAAACATTGGTGGCGCAGTGCGCCCCCCCAATATAATAAACATTGGTGGCGCAGTGCGCCCCCCCAATATAATAAACATTGGTGGCGCAGTGCGCCCCCCCAACACCCCAGTATAATAAACATTGGTGGCGCAGTGCGCCCCCCTCAATATAATAAACATTGGTGGCGCAGTGCGCCCCCCCCAATATAATAAACATTGGTGGCGCAGTGCGCCCCCCCAATATAATAAACATTGGTGGCGCAGTGCGCCCCCCCTCAATATAATAAACATTGGTGGCGCAGTGCGCCCCCCCCAACACCCCAGTATAATAAACATTGGTGGCGCAGTGCGCCCCCCCCCAACACCCCAGTATAATAAACATTGGTGGCGCAGTGCGCCCCCCCCAACACCCCAGTATAATAAACATTGGTGGCGCAGTGCGCCCCCCCCCCAATATAATAAACATTGGTGGCGCAGTGCGCCCCCCCTCAATATAATAAACATTGGTGGCGCAGTGCGCCCCCCCCAACACCCCAGTATAATAAACATTGGTGGCGCAGTGCGCCCCCCCCCAACACCCCAGTATAATAAACATTGGTGGCGCAGTGCGCCCCCCCCCAATATAATAAACATTGGTGGTGCAGTGCGCCCCCCTTCAATATAATAAACATTGGTGGCGCAGTGCGCCCCCCCAATATAATAAACATTGGTGGCGCAGTGCGCCCCCCCCAATATAATAAACATTGGTGGCGCAGTGCGCCCCCCCAACACCCCAGTATAATAAACATTGGTGGCGCAGTGCGCCCCCCTCAATATAATAAACATTGGTGGCGCAGTGCGCCCCCCCCAATATAATAAACATTGGTGGCGCAGTGCGCCCCCCCCAATATAATAAACATTGGTGGCGCAGTGCGCCCCCCCCTCAATATAATAAACATTGGTGGCGCAGTGCGCCCCCCCCAACACCCCAGTATAATAAACATTGGTGGCGCAGTGCGCCCCCCCAACACCCCAGTATAATAAACATTGGTGGCGCAGTGCGCCCCCCCAATATAATAAACATTGGTGGCGCAGTGCGCCCCCCCCTCAATATAATAAACATTGGTGGCGCAGTGCGCCCCCCCCCAACACCCCAGTATAATAAACATTGGTGGCGCAGTGCGCCCCCCCCAACACCCCAGTATAATAAACATTGGTGGCGCAGTGCGCCCCCCCCCAATATAATAAACATTGGTGGCGCAGTGCGCCCCCCCTCAATATAATAAACATTGGTGGCGCAGTGCGCCCCCCCCAACACCCCAGTATAATAAACATTGGTGGCGCAGTGCGCCCCCCCCAACACCCCAGTATAATAAACATTGGTGGCGCAGTGCGCCCCCCCCCCAATATAATAAACATTGGTGGTGCAGTGCGCCCCCCCTCAATATAATAAACATTGGTGGCGCAGTGGGCAGTGCCAATGAGGGTTAAAAAATAATTAACTCACCTCCTCCAATTGATCGTCTTCTGTTCTTTCTTCATGACCTGTCAAAGGACCTGTGGTGACATCACTGTGCTCATCACATGATCCATCACCATGGTAATGGGTCATGTGATGAGCTCAGTGACGTCACCACAGGTCCTGAGAAAACAGGAGACCGGCAGCTATGCGATCAACTGGAGGAGGTGAGTTAATTTTTTTAAATTATTTTTTAACCCTCACTGGCACTTCCCACTGTGCCACCAATGTTTCTTATACTGGGGTGTTGGGGGGGGGGGGGGCCGCACTGTGCCACCGTTTCTTATACTGGGGTGTTGGGGGGGGGGGGGGGCCGCACTGTGCCACCAACGTTTCTTATACAAATACAGGAGGCGGGTGCCGGAATCAAATAGCCGGCACCCGACCTTTGTGACAGGGGGCTGCGATCAGCGGCAGTTAACCCCTCAGGTACCGCACCTGAAGGGTTAACTCAACTGCAGCTGATCGCAGCTCCCTGTCACAGAGGTTGGGTGCCGGCTATTTGATTCCAGCACCCGCCTCCTGTATTTGTATTTCAGGTCAGTTTTTTTCATTGGTGGCGCAGTGGCCACAGCCCCTCCCCTCCTCCTCCTGCCTCTCTTCTTATTGGCAGCGGCGGGGGCAGCAGGCAGGTCAGACAGGGGAGGGGGAGATGGAGGGGGCGCCCCGAAGGAGAACACAAGTACAGCCTCGCCTGCCGCAGATTACATTGCGAGCTGTCGGCCGCCCAGCGCCCCTGTTACTATGGCGCCCTGTGCGGCCGCACAGCCCGCACACCCCAAAGGCCGGCCCTGCCTATAGTTTTAGGGTTGCCATGGTTGACTAGACATAACCCAATTATAGACTGGCAAGCGAAACAAATCATTGGTTGGAGCGAGTTTTGTTCGGATAATTGTCTTGGCACATCTATCTCTGGTGTGTCCATTACGGCTTTACCTCAGTATCTCTCGGATTTTGCGGATGTCTTTTCGGAGGGTGGGGCTCAAGAATTGCCCCCTCATCGAGACTATGATTGTCCAGTTAATCTCATTCCTGGTGCTAAGTTGCCAAAGTCTCGGCTTTACAACCTCTCTCAACCCAAAAGAGAGGTCATGCGAAAGTATGTCGCCGAGAGTTTGGCAAAGGGTCATATTAGACCATCTAAGTCTCCAGTGGCAGTAGGTTTGTTCTTTGTGAAGAAAAAAGATGGATCACTGAGACCGTGTTTGGATTTCCGGGAATTTAACTGCATTACAGTCCGGGATCCATATCCCCTGCCCTTGATCTCTGATCGTTTTGATCAGATTGTTGGAGCCAAGGTGTTCTCCAAGTTGGATTTGAGAGGAGCCTACAATCTGATCAGGATCAAGGAGGGGGATGAGTGGAAAACGGCCTTCAATACGCACGAGGGTCATTTTGAGAACCTGGTGATGCCTTTTGGGTTGACGAACGCGCCAGCCGTATTTCAGCGATTCGTCAATGACATTTTTCATCACTTGGTGGGGAGGTTCGTAGTAGTTTACCTGGATGACATTTTAATTTATTCTCCTGATCTGAAGACCCATCAGAATCATGTGAGACAGGTTTTGACGATCCTTCGGGAAAATAAGTTATATGCCAAGTTGGAGAAATGTTTGTTTGCCGTGCAAGAGCTTCCGTTCTTGGGATACATGATTTCTGATTCCGGTTTTCGTATGGACCCCGAAAAGGTCCGGGCGGTTCTGGAGTGGGACCGACCAGAGAATCAGAAAGCTTTGATGCGGTTCTTGGGGTTTACGAATTATTATAGGAAATTTATTTCGAATTATTCTACCCTAGTAAAACCTCTTACTGATATGACCAAGAAGGGCACCGATGTCTCTGTCTGGTCGGATGAGGCATTGCAGGCCTTTTCGGCTGTTAAGGAGCGTTTTGTGTCCGCTCCCATTCTGGTGCAGCCGGATGTGTCTCAACCATTCGTAGTAGAAGTTGATGCATCAGAGGTGGGGGTTGGGGCGGTGCTGTCACAGGGTTCATCTCCTGGCAAGTGGGTCCCGTGTACCTTCTTCTCCAAGAAGCTCTCGGTCGCCGAGAGGAATTATGATGTTGGAGATAGAGAGTTGTTGGCTATCAAGTTGGCCTTTGAGGAATGGCGCCACTGGTTGGAGGGGGCGTCTCACCCCGTTACGGGTGTATACTGACCATAAGAATTTGGCTTACCTGCAATCTGCCAAGCGTCTGAACCCTAGGCAGGCCAGATGGTCACTGTTTTTTACCAGGTTCAATTTCGTGGTTACCTTTCACCCAGGGGTCAAGAACGTCAAGGCAGATACCTTGTCTCGCAGCTTTCCTGGGGGAGGTGATTCAAAAGATCCGGCGCCGATTTTGGCGGATGGGGTGGTGGTCTCCGCTCTGTACCCTGAATTGGAGATGGAGGTGTTGGGAGCCCAGGAGGGGGCTCCTGGTTCTTGTCCCCCAGGGAGGTTGTTTGTTCCTGAGGGCCTATGATACAAGGTGTTCAAGGAACATCACGATACTGTTCTCGCTGGACATCCTGGTGGTAAGTCCACCTGTGATCTAGTATCCCGGAGGTTCTGGTGGCCAGGGTTACGTAAGAGCATTGAGAATTACGTGACAGCCTGTGAAACCTGCGCTCGGTCAAAGGTTGCTCATACTCGACCGCCTGGTTCACTTCTTCCATTGTCTATTCCATCTCGTCCTTGGACGCATTTGTCTATGGACTTTATTACGGATCTGCCGAGTTCCTCCGGGAGAACAGTGATTTTGGTGGTGGTTGACCGTTTCAGTAAGATGGCTCACTTTATACCACTAACTAGTCTGCCTAACGCTAAGACTCTTGCGCAGATTTTTGTGGATAATATTGTGAAATTGCATGGTATTCCTTCGGATGTGGTCTCTGATAGGGGCACGCAGTTTGTCTCCAGGTTTTGGAGGGCGTTCTGCTCTCGGCTTGGCATTCAACTTTCATTCTCTTCAGCTTTTCATCCGCAGTCGAATGGTCAGACGGAGCGTAATAATCAAAACCTGGAGACCTACTTGAGGTGCTTTGTGGCTGAGAATCAGGAGGACTGGTCCTCATTCTTGTCTTTAGCAGAATTTGCGTAGAATAACCGTAGACAGGAGTCCACGGGTAAGTCGCCATTTTTTGGCGCATACGGCTTCCATCCCCAGTTTGGTACCTTCTCTGGGTCTGGTTCCTCTGGAGAGATTCTCTTCTGCCTTATCCTCTATCTGGCGGAGGATTCAAGGGAATTTGGAGAGGATGGGTGAGAGGTATAAACGAATGGCTGACAAGAGACGTATGACTGGTCCGGACCTGTGTGTGGGTGATCTGGTGTGGTTGTCCACTAAGAATATCAAATTGAGAGTGCCATCTTGGAAACTGGGTCCAAGATTTATTGGTCCGTATAAAATTTCAGCGGTGATCAATTCTGTGGCGTTTCGGCTGGATCTTCCGCAGACTTGGAGGATCCATGATGTGTTCCACAGGTCTTTACTAAAAAAATATGTGAGACCGGTGGAACCATCGCCATTGCCTCCTCCTCCTGTTCTAGTCGAGGGAAACTTGGAGTTTGAGATCTCCAGGATTCTCGACTCGAGAGTTCTTCGGGGTTCCCTTCAGTACCTGGTGCACTGGAGGGGATACGGTCCTGAGGAGAGGATGTGGGTTCCGGCATCGGATGTCAACGCCAGCCGACTGGTGAGGGGTTTTCATAGGTCCCATCCGGATAAGGTTGGTCCGGGGTGTCCGGAGGTCACCCGTAGAAAGGGGGGTACTGTCATGCCCCACTCTGACGATGTGCGGAGGTCGGCCAGGATTGCAGTACGAGTTTAGTGTTTGTTTTGGAGTCGTGCTTAATCCGCCCCTCATCAGGTGCACTGGGTGGAGTCATTAGTTTAAATAGCTCCTCAGCCCAGTGCCCTGAGCGGATTATACTCATCATTGTGGTCTTGGAAGCTAGGAAGGAAGGTTGGCTGTCTGTTCCAGCTCAGGAAGATAAGTGTTATTTCAAGTTGGTTGTTTTGTGTCATCTATCCCATCCAGGTTCTGTGCGAGCAGGCTGCTCCTATTTCCCACTTCACCATCTCAGGGAATTCAGGGTTTTGTCATCCCAGGCACGGGGACACCTCATACCTACCTTAAAGGTCTGTAGGTGGGCTGAGCAGTGCAGGGAAAGAGGTCAGGGATTAGCTAGGAGGTGACCCTTCCCCTGTCTCTCACCCAGAGCCTGGTTGGTGCGTTATCTGTTATACTGAGTGCACGCCCGCCGTGACACTTAGATATGCTGAATTTTCTTCTTTTATTGCTTATTATATAAGAAGTAACAATACATAATTCGTTTCGGCACACTGCCTTTCTCAACAAGTACATTCCACATGTGTTACACAGATATATATATAGGCAGATCAATTACAGGTAGAAGTGACGTCATCCACCCACTAATAGGCGGGTATTCACTACCCACCAATCAATCACCTACTTTCTATTCATCAAGAGGACCACCAGAGAGTATAGGAGCACCAGAGAGTATAGGATAACCAGTGCCAGAGAATAGAAATCAGCGAATCTGCTGTGTCTAAATAGAAAAGGAGAAAAAGAAAGAAAGAAACACATATCATTAGTAATACCATAAATTACAGTCTAGCAACCTCATAATCACGGTTTAAACCTTTTGGATACAATGTATCCAACATATGTATCCAATAGGCTTCACGGAGGAGGAGGGTTTTTTTGATATCCCCTCCTCTCATATATATTATACGTTAGGCCGCCCTATTGTGGCTTCAGTGGATTCGGTGTTGTCACCACTTTCTATGACCTTGGAGAAAGCTCTTTTACGCCACTTATAAAGAACACGCGTTCCTTTATATTGGACACTACACATTTTTTGAAGATGATTGCTGACCTTCGTATGATCCCGGCTGAGAGCTGCCTGGTAACAATAGATGCTGTAAGCCTTTACACGTCTATTGGTCATGAGGAAGGCATTGAGGCTGTTGCAAAATTATTGAGAACTAGTGATTACTCAGAGATACAACAGGAATTTTTCTTGCAGATGTTGTGTTTGGTCCTATGTGAGAATTATTTCTTATTTAAAGATGTCTATTATTTACAGCGACGGGGAACCGCGATGGGATCGAATGTGGCCCCGCCCTACGCAAATGCGTTTATGTCCGCTTTAGAAGATCGTTTTGTCTATAATAGTAATTTTTACCAAGAGAACATCATTATATAGAAAAGATTTATAGACGATATTTTTTGCGTGTGGGCGGGGCCACATGAGATCCTATCCGGCTTCTTTGACCATCTGAACATGGTCTGTTAAGGTTTGAAATTCACTATGACTTGTGATAAGAAGAGAGTGAGCTTTCTTGATATGGTGGTGGTGGAGGAGGATCAGGGCTATCTTTCCACTGATCTATTTAGGAAAGAAACAGATAAAAACAGTATTCTGCATTTCTCTAGCGCTCATCCACCCTCACTTAAAAAGGCAATCCCACGAGCTCAATTTCAGAGGATTAAGCGTATAGTCTCTGATTCAGGAGCTGAGGCTAGATGAGATGACTGATAGATTTGAGAAAAGAGGCTATCCTAGGTCTATACTTGATAGGACGCGATTAGATCTTTCCTCTCAAAACCCTCCTAGGATTAAACAACAGAGAGTGGCATTCATACATAAATTCCATCCGTATAATGCACATTTAGATAATGTGGTTAGGAAGTACTGGCACATTCTAACTAAAGTCTATCCGAATGTCGATGAATTTAAATGTCCACCTCTGATTTGTAACAAGAAAAATCCAAATTTGAGGGACAAATTGGTGCATGCGGACCTAGGCAGTGGTAGGGAGACCCCTAGACAAAATGTGTTGAGAACTGTGAAAAACGGAACGTTTCCGTGCCTTCACTGTCTGCAGTGTTCCCATATTATCAAAGGTCCTGAATTCCATCACCCACGCACAGGTCAAGCGTTTAAAGTGAAAGGGTTTTGTACCTGTGAATCGAAAAATGTGATTAACTTGTTTAATTGTCCGTGTGGCCTGGGATATGTGGGAGAGACAATGCAGACAATGAGGGACAGGATTTGTAAACACAAGTCCACCATTAGGACCAGAAATCTCCTATTACCACTACCCTATCATTTTGATAAGTGTAGACATAGAATTTCGCAGTTAAGATTCCAGGTCCTGGAACAAGTGACGAGACCAAGGAGAGGAGGGGATATAAAAAAACTCCTCCTCCGTGAAGCCTATTGGATACATATGTTGGATACATTGTATCCAAAAGGTTTAAACCGTGATTATGACTGTAATTTATGGTATTACTAATGATATGTGTTTCTTTCTTTCTTTTTCTCCTTTTCTATTTAGACACAGCTGATTCGCTGATTTCTATTCTCTGGCACTGGTTATCCTATACTCTCTGGTGCTCCTATACTCTCTGGTGCTCCTATACTCTCTGGTTATCCTATACTCTCTGGTGCTCCTATACTCTCTGGTTATCCTATACTCTCTGGTTATCCTATACTCTCTGGTGCTCCTATACTCTCTGGTGGTCCTCTTGATGAATAGAAAGTAGGTGATTGATTGGTGGGTAGTGAATACCCGCCTATTAGTGGGTGGATGACGTCACTTGTACCTGTAATTGATCTGCCTATATATATATCTGTGTAACACATGTGGAATGTACTCGTTGAGAAAGGCAGTGTGCCGAAACGCGTTATGTATTGTTACTTCTTATATAATAAGCAATAAAAGAAGAAGATTCAGCATATCTAAGCAGTTGCCGGGATTTACTTTTACTTTCGTCCTCGTGGAGTTTCACTCCTCCCCGCAGAACGCTGACCCATAGTAGCTTGCGCCGGCTGGATTTGTCTTTACTTCATGTTTGGCTCATTTTGAAAATGACATTTTATTTTTTTGGGACGTTAGAAGGCTTAGAAGTTTAGAAGCAAATCTTAAAATTTTTAAGAAAATTTCCAAAACCCAATTTTTTTAAGGACCAGTTCAGTTATGAAGTCACTTTGTGGGGCTTATATATTAGAAACCACCCATATATCACCCCATTTTAGAAACGACACCCCTCAAGCGATTCAGAACGGATTTTACAAACTTTGTTAACCCTTTAGGTGTCCCACGAGAATTAAAGGAAAATGGGAATTACATTTTAAAATGTCACTTTTTTTTAACAGATTTTACATTTTAATCTATTTTTTCTGCAACACATCAAGGGTTAACAGCCAAACAAAACTCAAAATCTATTACCCTGATTCTGGAGTTTACAGAAACACCCCATATGTGCTCATAAACCAAAGTATGGGCACACAGCAGTGGAAGAAGCACCATATGGCTTTTGGAGAGCGGATTTAGCTGGAATGGTAATCGGGAGCTATGTCGCATATGAAGACACCCTTGGGTGGTCCTACAGTGGAAACCCCCATAAAGTGACCCCATTCTGGAAACTACACCCCTCAAGGAATCTTTCAAGGTGTGTAGTGAGCACTTTGACTTCAAAGGGGTTTCCTAGCTTTGGAAAAACTTGGCAGTGAAAATGAAAAATTGCATTTTTTTGTTTAGTAAAAGTTGCTTTACACCCACATTTTTCACTTTCACCAAGGGTAACAGGACAAAATGCACCCCACGTTTTGTTCCCCATTTCCCCGCCGAATACCCCGAACACCTCATATGTGCTCGAAAAATGATGTATGGGCGCACAGGAGTCAAACAGCAAACTATGGATTTTGCTGACCTGAATTGGCAGACATTGATTTTAGATGCCATGTTGCTTTTAAAAAATTCCTGAGGTCCCCAAAAATTAGAAACCCCGAGAAATCACCCTATTTTAGAAAGAGCTCCCCTGTACGAACATTTTAAGTGGTGAAAAGGGCACTTTTCAGCAAACAGGTGTCTCACAGAAGGCAGAAACACTTGTTAAAGGATTTTAAAGCACACATTTGTGAAAATGAAAAATTACTAGCAGACCCCAATTTTTTTGTACCCGGAGCTACTCTCACAGAGTTTATAAATCTTTATGCCATACAATGCCCATTTGCTAGGCAGGTACTGGCGGAATCTAATCCTCCCTTTGAAAAGTAATAAGGACTCATCTACACAGACATTTTTATCTGGTTGTACGCCTCAGCAAACCTGGTGTTAAAGTGGTCAGTGACAGGCCTAACCTTGAACAGTCGGTCAAATGTTGGGCAGTTTTGGGGTGGGCACTGTGTATTGTCGTTGTAGTGTAGGAATTTCCGAATTGACTCAAATCGCTTCCCGGTCATGGTCTGACTGTAAATTGGAGTCTGGTAGAAAATGTCCGAACTCCGTATAAATTGGTTTGGGTCACCATTAGGCCTTTTTACACGAGCGAGTTTTCCGCGTGGGTGCAATCTGTGACGTGAACGCATAGCACCCGCACTGAATCCTGACCCATTCATTTTAATGGGTCTGTGCACATAAGCGTTTTTTTTTTCACGCATCACTTCTGCATGGCGTGAAAAACGCAGCATGTTCTATATTCCGCGTTTTTCATGCAGCCCTGGCCCCACAGAAGTGAATGGGGCTTCAGTGAAAAACGCATTGCATCCGGAAGCAAGTGAGGATGCAACGTGTTTTTCACTGATGGTTGCTAGGAGATGTTGTTTGTAAACCTTCCGTTTTTATCACGCGTGTGAAAAACACATCAAAGCGCATTGCACCCGTGCAGAAAAAACTGAACAACTGAACGCAATCGCAGACAAAACTGACTGAACTTGCTGGCAATATGGTGCGAGTTTCACTGAACGCATCCTGAACGCATCCGGACCTAATCCGTCACGCTCGTGTGAAAGAGGCCTTAAATTTACAAAATCTTCAGAGAACAGAAGTTCAGGTTTGGGTTAGTTGTAGTGTAGATTGTATTACTTCCCCTTATAACATGGTTATAAGGGAAAATAATAGCATTCTGAATACAGCATGCATAGTAAACTAGCGCTGGAGGGGTTAAAAAGAAATAAAAAATAATTTAACTCACCTTAATCCACTTGTTCGCGCAGCCGGCATCTCTTCTGTCTTCTTTTGTGAAGAATAGGACCTTTAATGACGTCACTACGTTCATCACATGGTCCGTCACATAATCCGTCACATGATCCATCACCATAGTGATGGATCTTGTGACGGACCATGTGATGAACGCAGTGACGTCATCAAAGGTCCTATTCCTCACAGAACAAGACAGAAGAGATGCCGGGCTGTGCAAACAAGTGGATTAAGGTGAGTTAAATTTTTATTTTATTTTTTTAACCCCTCCAGCCCTATTGTACTATGCATTCTGTATTCAGAATGCTATTTTTTTCCCTTATAACCATGTTATAAGGGGAAATAATACAATCTACTCTATAACCCAAACCTGAACTTCTGTAAAGAAGTTCGGGTCTGGGTACCACAGTCGGTTTTTTATCACGCGCGTGCAAAACAAATTGCACCCGCGCGATAAAAACTTTACATCGGAATGCAATCGCACTTAAAACAGACTGCAATTGCGTACCTACTCGCGCGGGTTTGCCGCAATGCACCGGGACCGGAAGCATCCGGACCTAATCCGGACACGCTCGTCTGCAAGGGGCCTTACACTACCTAACTAAAACTGAGTTCTATCTGTTTATTGTGAGGCAGTGACAGGCCTCATAGCTGCTAGGGGAGATTCATGGCAGGAGTTTCCATGTCTTCCCCGTCAGTCATGAGGTCTGAGGCAGCACCAGGTGACACAATCAGACTGGGATAAGAGCCCAGACTGTCAGTCAAGGAGAGAGAGTCTTGGTGCAACAGAGTCCTGCTGGAGGCTCTGGAAGAGTGGTCTCAGCCGGGCTGGCTGAGGGGCCACGGGGCTAGCCTGGACTTTGGGGGACTCGCGAGGTCTGGGAATCGACGGTCGCTAGGCCAGAGTCAGGCGGACTTCTGGGCAACAATCCCCCAAAGGTACTGGACTTTGTTACAGCCTGGAAGTGCTGGAGTATTGGCCAAGAAAGCCGCATGTTGGTACCTTGTGTGAACGGTGCTATAGGTGAGGTAGGATTATGTTGTGTTTGGGTAGAGCCCAGACAGGCAGGCTTTTATTTTGTACTGTTTTGTTGTTGCTGTAAAATAAATCTCACGTTTGGACCTGCAGTCCGGCTATAGCTAATTGTGAGAATGACCCTTGAAATAGAGCTGATCCCTTACAATATGTATATTGAGATTTATATATATATATCTACACGGAAAAAATAATAATATCTGCACAGTAAACTGAGCAGACCGATCAGAAAAATGGATGTTTCTGATCAGCGCTCAGCAGGTGCAGGACGCACGCACACAGATATTATGTGCCTGCAAAAATCTACACTAACACTACCTAAAATTGATTTCTATTTAACACTAAATGTATTTTTTACAAAAAAAAAAAAACTGAGCACAAAAACGACCAGTAAAAAAATTGGTACTTATTGGTGCTCAGGGCTGCAGAACGCACGCAAGGTGACATTTGGTGCATCGGTGCAGACACTGCAGTAAAAATGTACTGCAGAAAAAAAAAACACTATCTAAAAATCAACTTATATATATGTAAGATTCTAACTATTACTGAAAAAAAAATAAAAGCACAGATGAAAAAAATATATAATATGCACCAAAAAAATTAGCCCAGGTGCTGAACAGTGTATTACGGACTGATCAGCGCTTGGCGTTCACAGCTCGCACACAGAAAATGTGGTGCAGAGCAGGAAAAAAAAAAGCCAGATAAAAGTGATAAAAAAAGTCACAATTTGTTCGCTGTAGGCAAAATCGGAAGGGGGGGTGGAGGGGTATAGGGAGAGGGATTAGGGTTTAGGAAGGGGGGGGGGTGGATTAGGGATCTGGAACTTCTGCTGCAAAAAAAAGAATAATACTGCAGCAGATGTTCTTCTTTTCACAGGTACCAGTAAGCAGTGGTGGTGCACCTCAAGTCCCAGCAAGCCAACAAGCAGCACAGAGAAGCACAGAACCTCTCTGCATGCAGTCACCAGCTAGAATGGCTGCCTGCAGACAGGTTCAGCACTTTCCTGTGCTGCTATAGCGCTGCAATTGGCTAGAGCATTGTTCCAGCCAATCGCAGCGCTGGAAGGGAAAGCCAAACACTGGAGTCCACTGCCTGACCTCGGAGGAGACCGGTGCTGACTAGTGCAGTCACCTCCCCTTGACCCTTGGCGGGGCTGTGACAACCTCTCAGACATGATATACAGGCTGGTTGTCAGCAGTAATAGATGAATAGCTGTTCCTGTAGTATAAGGTGTGAGGATCTCATGTCTGATCACAATGTAATGATATTATATCAGTGATGTCAGTAACAGGGGGCGGGGCTGTGACAACCTCTCAGACATAATATACAGGCTGGTTGTCAGCAGTAATAGATGAATAGCTGCTCCTATAGTATAAGGTGTGAGGATCTCATGTCTGATCACAATGTAATTATATTATATCAGTGATGTCAGTGACAGGGGGCGGGGCTGTGACAACCTCTCAGACATGATATACGGGCTGGTTGTCAGCAGTAATAGATGAATAGCTGCTCCTGTAGTATAAGGTGTGAGGATCTCATGTCTGATCACAATGTAATTATATTATATCAGTGATGTCAGTAACAGGGGGCGGGGCTGTGACAACCTCTCAGACATGATATACAGGCTGGTTGTCAGCAGTAATGGATGAATAGCTGCTCCTGTAGTATAAGGTGTGAGGATCTCATGTCTGATCACAATGTAATGATATTATATCAGTGATGTCAGTAACAGGGGGCGGGGCTGTGACAACCTCTCAGACATGATATACAGGCTGGTTGTCAGCAGTAATAGATGAATAGCTGCTCCTGTAGTATAAGGTGTGAGGATCTCATGTCTGATCACAATGTAATTATATATATCAGTGATGTCAGTGACAGGGGGCGGGGCTGTGACAACCTCTCAGACATGATATACAGGCTGGTTGTCAGCAGTAATAGATGAGTAGCTGCTCCTGTAGTATAAGGTGTGAGGATCTCATGTCTGATCACAATGTAATGATATTATATCAGTGATGTCAGTGACAGGGGGCGGGGCTGTGACAACCTCTCAGACATGATATACAGACTGGTTGTCAGCAGTAATAGATGAATAGCTGCTCCTGTAGTATAAGGTGTGAGGATCTCATGTCTGATCACAATGTAATGATATTATATCAGTGATGTCACTAACAGGGGGCGGGGCTGTGACAACCTCTCACACATGATATACAGACTGGTTGTCAGCAGTAATGGATGAGTAGCTGCTCCTGTAGTATAAGGTGTGAGGATCTCATGTCTGATCACAATGTAATGATATTATATCAGTGATGTCAGTGACAGGGGGCGGGGCTGTGACAACTTCTCAGACATGGTATACAGGCTGGTTGTCAGCAGTAATAGATGAATAGCTGCTCCTGTAGTATAAGGTGTGAGGATCTCATGTCTGATCACAATGTAATGATATTATATCAGTGATGTCAGTAACAGGGGGCGGGGCTGTGACAACCTCTCAGACATAATATACAGGCTGGTTGTCAGCAGTAATAGATGAATAGCTGCTCCTATAGTATAAGGTGTGAGGATCTCATGTCTGATCACAATGTAATTATATTATATCAGTGATGTCAGTGACAGGGGGCGGGGCTGTGACAACCTCTCAGACATGATATACGGGCTGGTTGTCAGCAGTAATGGATGAATAGCTGCTCCTGTAGTATAAGGTGTGAGGATCTCATGTCTGATCACAATGTAATGATATTATATCAGTGATGTCAGTAACAGGGGGCGGGGCTGTGACAACCTCTCAGACATGATATACAGGCTGGTTGTCAGCAGTAATGGATGAACAGCTGCTCCTGTAGTATAAGGTGTGAGGATCTCATGTCTGATCACAATGTAATGATATTATATCAGTGATGTCAGTGACAGGGGGCGGGGCTGTGACAACCTCTCAGACATGATATACAGGCAGGTTGTCAACAGTAATGGATGAGTAGCTGCTCCTGTAGTATAAGGTGTGAGGATCTCATGTCTGATCACAATGTAATTATATTATATCAGTGATGTCAGTAACAGGGGGCGGGGCTGTGACAACCTCTCAGACATGATATACAGGCAGGTTGTCAGCAGTAATAGATGAATAGCTGCTCCTGTAGTATAAGGTGTGAGGATCTCATGTCTGATCACAATGTAATTATATTATATCAGTGATGTCAGTGACAGGGGGCGGGGCTGTGACAACCTCTCAGACATGATATACAGGCTGGTTGTCAGCAGTAATAGATGAATAGCTGTTCCTGTAGTATAAGGTGTGAGGATCTCATGTCTGATCACAATGTAATTATATTATATCAGTGATGTCAGTGACAGGGGGCGGGGCTGTGACAACCTCTCAGACATGATATACAGGCTGGTTGTCAGCAGTAATGGATGAATAGCTGCTCCTGTAGTATAAGGTGTGAGGATCTCATGTCTGATCACAATGTAATGATATTATATCAGTGATGTCAGTGACAGGGGGCGGGGCTGTGACAACCTCTCAGACATGATAGACAGGCAGGTTGTCAGCAGTAATAGATGAATAGCTGCTCCTGTAGTATAAGGTGTGAGGATCTCATGTCTGATCACAATGTAATGATATTATATCAGTGATGTCAGTGACAGGGGGCGGGGCCGTGACAACCTCTCAGACATGATATACAGGCTGGTTGTCAGCAGTAATAGATGAATAGCTGCTCCTGTAGTATAAGGTGTGAGGATCTCATGTCTGATCACAATGTAATGATATTATATCAGTGATGTCAGTGACAGGGGGCGGGGCTGTGACAACCTCTCAGACATGATATACAGGCAGGTTGTCAGCAGTAATAGATGAATAGCTGCTCCTGTAGTATAAGGTGTGAGGATCTCATGTCTGATCACAATGTAATGATATTATATCAGTGATGTCAGTGACAGGGGGCGGGGCTGTGACAACCTCTCAGACATGATATACAGGCAGGTTGTCAGTAGTAATAGATGAATAGCTGCTCCTGTAGTATAAGGTGTGAGGATCTCATGTCTGATCACAATGTAATTATATTATATCAGTGATGTCAGTGACAGGGGGCGGGGCTGTGACAACCTCTCAGACATGATATACAGGCTGGTTGTCAGCAGTAATAGATGAATAGCTGCTCCTGTAGTATAAGGTGTGAGGATCTCATGTCTGATCACAATGTAATTATATTATATCAGTGATGTCAGTGACAGGGGGCGGGGCCGTGACAACCTCTCAGACATGATATACAGGCTGGTTGTCAGCAGTAATAGATGAATAGCTGTTCCTGTAGTATAAGGTGTGAGGATCTCATGTCTGATCACAATGTAATTATATTATATCAGTGATGTCAGTGACAGGGGGCGGGGCCGTGACAACCTCTCAGACATGATATACAGGCTGGTTGTCAGCAGTAATAGATGAATAGCTGCTCCTGTAGTATAAGGTGTGAGGATCTCATGTCTGATCACAATGTAATGATATTATATCAGTGATGTCAGTGACAGGGGGCGGGGCTGTGACAACCTCTCAGACATGATATACAGGCAGGTTGTCAGCAGTAATAGATGAATAGCTGCTCCTGTAGTATAAGGTGTGAGGATCTCATGTCTGATCACAATGTAATTATATTATATCAGTGATGTCAGTGACAGGGGGCGGGGCCGTGACAACCTCTCAGACATGATATACAGGCTGGTTGTCAGCAGTAATAGATGAATAGCTGCTCCTGTAGTATAAGGTGTGAGGATCTCATGTCTGATCACAATGTAATGATATTATATCAGTGATGTCAGTGACAGGGGGCGGGGCCGTGACAACCTCTCAGACATGATATACAGGCAGGTTGTCAGCAGTAATAGATGAATAGCTGCTCCTGTAGTATAAGGTGTGAGGATCTCATGTCTGATCACAATGTAATTATATTATATCAGTGATGTCAGTGACAGGGGGCGGGGCCGTGACAACCTCTCAGACATGATATACAGGCTGGTTGTCAGCAGTAATAGATGAATAGCTGCTCCTGTAGTATAAGGTGTGAGGATCTCATGTCTGATCACAATGTAATGATATTATATCAGTGATGTCAGTGACAGGGGGCGGGGCCGTGACAACCTCTCAGACATGATATACAGGCTGGTTGTCAGCAGTAATAGATGAATAGCTGCTCCTGTAGTATAAGGTGTGAGGATCTCATGTCTGATCACAATGTAATGATATTATATCAGTGATGTCAGTGACAGGGGGCGGGGCTGTGACAACCTCTCAGACATGATATACAGGCAGGTTGTCAGCAGTAATAGATGAATAGCTGCTCCTGTAGTATAAGGTGTGAGGATCTCATGTCTGATCACAATGTAATGATATTATATCAGTGATGTCAGTAACAGGGGGCGGGGCTGTGACAACCTCTCAGACATGATATACAGGCAGGTTGTCAGTAGTAATAGATGAATAGCTGCTCCTGTAGTATAAGGTGTGAGGATCTCATGTCTGATCACAATGTAATGATATTATATCAGTGATGTCAGTGACAGGGGGCGGGGCTGTGACAACCTCTCAGACATGATATACAGGCAGGTTGTCAGCAGTAATAGATGAATAGCTGCTCCTGTAGTATAAGGTGTGAGGATCTCATGTCTGATCACAATGTAATGATATTATATCAGTGATGTCAGTGACAGGGGGCGGGGCCGTGACAACCTCTCAGACATGATATACAGGCTGGTTGTCAGCAGTAATAGATGAATAGCTGTTCCTGTAGTATAAGGTGTGAGGATCTCATGTCTGATCACAATGTAATTATATTATATCAGTGATGTCAGTGACAGGGGGCGGGGCCGTGACAACCTCTCAGACATGATATACAGGCTGGTTGTCAGCAGTAATAGATGAATAGCTGCTCCTGTAGTATAAGGTGTGAGGATCTCATGTCTGATCACAATGTAATGATATTATATCAGTGATGTCAGTGACAGGGGGCGGGGCTGTGACAACCTCTCAGACATGATATACAGGCAGGTTGTCAGCAGTAATGGATGAATAGCTGCTCCTGTAGTATAAGGTGTGAGGATCTCATGTCTGATCACAATGTAATTATATTATATCAGTGATGTCAGTAACAGGGGGCGGGGCTGTGACAACCTCTCAGACATGATATACAGGCTGGTTGTCAGTAGTAATAGAGTAGTAGCTGTTCCTGTAGTATAAGGTGTGAGGATCTCATGTCTGATCACAATGTAATTATATTATATCAGTGATGTCAGTGACAGGGGGCGGGGCTGTGACAACCTCTCAGACATGATATACAGGCAGGTTGTCAGCAGTAATGGATGAATAGCTGCTCCTGTAGTATAAGGTGTGAGGATCTCATGTCTGATCACAATGTAATGATATTATATCAGTGATGTCAGTGACAGGGGGCGGGGCTGTGACAACCTCTCAGACATGATATACAGGCTGGTTGTCAGCAGTAATAGATGAATAGCTGCTCCTGTAGTATAAGGTGTGAGGATCTCATGTCTGATCACAATGTAATGATATTATATCAGTGATGTCAGTGACAGGGGGCGGGGCTGTGACAACCTCTCAGACATGATATACAGGCTGGTTGTCAGCAGTGATAGATGAATAGCTGCTCCTGTAGTATAAGGTGTGAGGATCTCATGTCTGATCACAATGTAATTATATTATATCAGTGATGTCACTAACAGGGGGCGGGGCTGTGACAACCTCTCAGACATGATATACAGGCAGGTTGTCAGCGGTAATAGATGAATAGCTGCTCCTGTAGTATAAGGTGTGAGGATCTCATGTCTGATCACAATGTAATGATATTATATCAGTGATGTCAGTGACAGGGGGCGGGGCTGTGACAACCTCTCAGACATGATATACAGGCAGGTTGTCAGCAGTAATAGATGAATAGCTGCTCCTGTAGTATAAGGTGTGAGGATCTCATGTCTGATCACAATGTAATGATATTATATCAGTGATGTCAGTGACAGGGGGCGGGGCTGTGACAACCTCTCAGACATGATAGACAGGCAGGTTGTCAGTAGTAATAGATGAACAGCTGCTCCTGTAGTATAAGGTGTGAGGATCTCATGTCTGATCACAATGTAATGATATTATATCAGTGATGTCAGTGACAGGGGGCGGGGCTGTGACAACCTCTCAGACATGATATACAGGCTGGTTGTCAGCAGTAATAGATGAATAGCTGCTCCTGTAGTATAAGGTGTGAGGATCTCATGTCTGATCACAATGTAATGATATTATATCAGTGATGTCAGTGACAGGGGGCGGGGCTGTGACAACCTCTCAGACATGATAGACAGGCAGGTTGTCAGTAGTAATAGATGAATAGCTGCTCCTGTAGTATAAGGTGTGAGGATCTCATGTCTGATCACAATGTAATGATATTATATCAGTGATGTCAGTGACAGGGGGCGGGGCCGTGACAACCTCTCAGACATGATATACAGGCTGGTTGTCAGCAGTAATAGATGAGTAGCTGCTCCTGTAGTATAAGGTGTGAGGATCTCATGTCTGATCACAATGTAATTATATTATATCAGTGATGTCAGTGACAGGGGGCGGGGCTGTGACAACCTCTCAGACATGATATACAGGCTGGTTGTCAGCAGTAATAGATGAATAGCTGCTCCTGTAGTATAAGGTGTGAGGATCTCATGTCTGATCACAATGTAATTATATATATCAGTGATGTCAGTGACAGGGGGCGGGGCTGTGACAACTTCTCAGACATGATATACAGGCTGGTTGTCAGCAGTAATAGATGAATAGCTGCTCCTGTAGTATAAGGTGTGAGGATCTCATGTCTGATCACAATGTAATGATATTATATCAGTGATGTCAGTGACAGGGGGCGGGGCTGTGACAACCTCTCAGACATGATATACAGGCTGGTTGTCAGCAGTAATAGATGAGTAGCTGCTCCTGTAGTATAAGGTGTGAGGATCTCATGTCTGATCACAATGTAATTATATTATATCAGTGATGTCAGTAACAGGGGGCGGGGCTGTGACAACCTCTCAGACATGATATACAGACTGGTTGTCAGCAGTAATAGATGAACAGCTGCTCCTGTAGTATAAGGTGTGAGGATCTCATGTCTGATCACAATGTAATTATATTATATCAGTGATGTCAGTAACAGGGGGCGGGGCTGTGACAACCTCTCAGACATGATATACAGACTGGTTGTCAGCAGTAATGGATGAGTAGCTGCTCCTGTAGTATAAGGTGTGAGGATCTCATGTCTGATCACAATGTAATGATATTATATCAGTGATGTCAGTGACAGGGGGCGGGGCTGTGACAACCTCTCAGACATGATATACAGGCAGGTTGTCAGCAGTAATAGATGAATAGCTGCTCCTGTAGTATAAGGTGTGTGTATCTCATGTCTGATCACAATGTAATTATATTATATCAGTGATGTCAGTGACAGGGGGCGGGGCTGTGACAACCTCTCAGACATGATATACAGACTGGTTGTCAGCAGTAATGGATGAATAGCTGCTCCTGTAGTATAAGGTGTGAGGATCTCATGTCTGATCACAATGTAATGATATTATATCAGTGATGTCACTAACAGGGGGCGGGGCTGTGACAACCTCTCAGACATGATATACAGGCTGGTTGTCAGCAGTAATAGATGAATAGCTGCTCCTGTAGTATAAGGTGTGAGGATCTCATGTCTGATCACAATGTAATGATATTATATTATATCAGTGATGTCAGTGACAGGGGGCGGGGCTGTGACAACCTCTCAGACATGATAGACAGGCAGGTTGTCAGCAGTAATAGATGAGTAGCTGCTCCTGTAGTATAAGGTGTGAGGATCTCATGTCTGATCACAATGTAATGATATTATATCAGTGATGTCAGTAGCAGGGGGCGGGGCTGTGACAACCTCTCAGACATGATATACAGGCTGGTTGTCAGCGGTAATGGATGAATAGCTGCTCCTGTAGTATAAGGTGTGAGGATCTCATGTCTGATCACAATGTAATGATATTATATCAGTGATGTCAGTGACAGGGGGCGGGGCTGTGACAACCTCTCAGACATGATATACAGGCTGGTTGTCAGCAGTAATAGATGAATAGCTGCTCCTGTAGTATAAGGTGTGAGGATCTCATGTCTGATCACAATGTAATTATATTATATCAGTGATGTCAGTGACAGGGGGCGGGGCCGTGACAACCTCTCAGACATGATATACAGGCTGGTTGTCAGCAGTAATAGATGAATAGCTGTTCCTGTAGTATAAGGTGTGAGGATCTCATGTCTGATCACAGTGTAATTATATTATATCAGTGATGTCAGTGACAGGGGGCGGGGCTGTGACAACCTCTCAGACATGATATACAGGCAGGTTGTCAACAATAATGGATGAGTAGCTGCTCCTGTAGTATAAGGTGTGAGGATCTCATGTCTGATCACAATGTAATGATATTATATCAGTGATGTCAGTGACAGGGGGCGGGGCTGTGACAACCTCTCAGACATGATATACAGGCAGGTTGTCAGCAGTAATAGATGAATAGCTGCTCCTGTAGTATAAGATGTGAGGATCTCATGTCTGATCACAATGTAATGATATTATATCAGTGATGTCAGTGACAGGGGGCGGGGCCGTGACAACCTCTCAGACATGATATACAGGCAGGTTGTCAGCAGTAATGGATGAATAGCTGCTCCTGTAGTATAAGGTGTGAGGATCTCATGTCTGATCACAATGTAATGATATTATATCAGTGATGTCAGTGACAGGGGGCGGGGCTGTGACAACCTCTCAGACATGATATACAGGCTGGTTGTCAGCAGTGATAGATGAATAGCTGCTCCTGTAGTATAAGGTGTGAGGATCTCATGTCTGATCACAATGTAATTATATTATATCAGTGATGTCAGTGACAGGGGGCGGGGCCGTGACAACCTCTCAGACATGATATACAGGCTGGTTGTCAGCAGTAATAGATGAGTAGCTGCTCCTGTAGTATAAGGTGTGAGGATCTCATGTCTGATCACAATGTAATGATATTATATCAGTGATGTCAGTGACAGGGGGCGGGGCTGTGACAACCTCTCAGACATGATATACAGGCAGGTTGTCAGCAGTAATAGATGAATAGCTGCTCCTGTAGTATAAGGTGTGAGGATCTCATGTCTGATCACAATGTAATGATATTATATCAGTGATGTCAGTAACAGGGGGCGGGGCTGTGACAACCTCTCAGACATGATATACAGGCTGGTTGTCAGCAGTAATAGATAAATAGCTGCTCCTGTAGTATAAGGTGTGAGGATCTCATGTCTGATCACAATGTAATGATATTATATCAGTGATGTCAGTGACAGGGGGCGGGGCTGTGACAACCTCTCACACATGATATACGGGCAGGTTGTCAGCAGTAATAGATGAATAGCTGCTCCTGTAGTATAAGGTGTGAGGATCTCATGTCTGATCACAATGTAATGATATTATATCAGTGATGTCAGTGACAGGGGGCGGGGCTGTGACAACCTCTCAGACATGATATACAGACAGGTTGTCAGCAGTAATAGATGAATAGCTGCTCCTGTAGTATAAGGTGTGAGGATCTCATGTCTGATCACAATGTAATTATATTATATCAGTGATGTCAGTGACAGGGGGCGGGGCTGTGACAACCTCTCAGACATGATATACAGGCTGGTTGTCAGCAGTAATGGATGAATAGCTGTTCCTGTAGTATAAGGTGTGAGGATCTCATGTCTGATCACAATGTAATTATATTATATCAGTGATGTCAGTGACAGGGGGCGGGGCCGTGACAACCTCTCAGACATAATATACAGGCAGGTTGTCAGCAGTAATGGATGAATAGCTGCTCCTGTAGTATAAGGTGTGAGGATCTCATGTCTGATCACAATGTAATTATATTATATCAGTGATGTCAGTGACAGGGGGCGGGGCTGTGACAACCTCTCAGACATGATATACAGTCAGGTTGTCAGCAGTAATAGATGAATAGCTGTTCCTCTAGTATAAGGTGTGAGGATCTCATGTCTGATCACAATGTAATTATATTATATCAGTGATGTCAGTGACAGGGGGCGGGGCCGTGACAACCTCTCAGACATGATATACAGGCTGGTTGTCAGCAGTGATAGATGAATAGCTGCTCCTGTAGTATAAGGTGTGAGGATCTCATGTCTGATCACAATGTAATTATATTATATCAGTGATGTCAGTGACAGGGGGCGGGGCCGTGACAACCTCTCAGACATGATATACAGGCTGGTTGTCAGCAGTGATAGATGAATAGCTGCTCCTGTAGTATAAGGTGTGAGGATCTCATGTCTGATCACAATGTAATTATATTATATCAGTGATGTCAGTGACAGGGGGCGGGGCTGCGACAACCTCTCAGACATGATATAGGGGCAGGTTGTCAGCAGTAATAGATGAATAGCTGCTCCTGTAGTATAAGGTGTGAGGATCTCATGTCTGATCACAATGTAATTATATTATATCAGTGATGTCAGTGACAGGGGGCGGGGCTGTGACAACCTCTCAGACATGATATAGAGGCTGGTTGTCAGCAGTAATAGATGAATAGCTGCTCCTGTAGTATAAGGTGTGAGGATCTCATGTCTGATCACAATGTAATTATATTATATCAGTGATGTCAGTGACAGGGGGCGGGGCTGTGACAACCTCTCAGACATGATATACAGACTGGTTGTCAGCAGTAATAGATGAATAGCTGCTCCTGTAGTATAAGGTGTGAGGATCTCATGTCTGATCACAATGTAATGATATTATATCAGTGATGTCAGTGACAGGGGGCGGGGCTGTGACAACCTCTCAGACATGATATACAGGCTGGTTGTCAGCAGTAATAGATGAATAGCTGCTCCTATAGTATAAGGTGTGAGGATCTCATGTCTGATCACAATGTAATTATATTATATCAGTGATGTCAGTGACAGGGGGCGGGGCTGTGACAACCTCTCAGACATGATATACAGGCTGGTTGTCAGCAGTAATAGATGAATAGCTGCTCCTGTAGTATAAGGTGTGAGGATCTCATGTCTGATCACAATGTAATGATATTATATCAGTGATGTCAGTGACAGGGGGCGGGGCTGTGACAACCTCTCAGACATGATATACAGGCTGGTTGTCAGCAGTAATAGATGAATTGCTGCTCCTGTAGTATAAGGTGTGAGGATCTCATGTCTGATCACAATGTAATGATATTATATCAGTGATGTCACTAACAGGGGGCGGGGCCGTGACAACCTCTCAGACATGATATACAGACTGGTTGTCAGCAGTAATAGATGAGTAGCTGCTCCTGTAGTATAAGGTGTGAGGATCTCATGTCTGATCACAATGTAATGATATTATATCAGTGATGTCAGTGACAGGGGGCGGGGCTGTGACAACCTCTCAGACATGATATACAGGCTGGTTGTCAGCAGTAATAGATGAGTAGCTGCTCCTGTAGTATAAGGTGTGAGGATCTCATGTCTGATCACAATGTAATTATATTATATCAGTGATGTCAGTGACAGGGGGCGGGGCTGTGACAACCTCTCAGACATGATATACAGGCAGGTTGTCAGCAGTAATAGATGAATAGCTGCTCCTGTAGTATAAGGTGTGAGGATCTCATGTCTGATCACAATGTAATGATATTATATCAGTGATGTCAGTGACAGGGGGCGGGGCTGTGACAACCTCTCAGACATGATATAGGGGCAGGTTGTCAGCAGTAATAGATGAGTAGCTGCTCCTGTAGTATAAGGTGTGAGGATCTCATGTCTGATCACAATGTAATTATATTATATCAGTGATGTCACTAACAGGGGGCGGGGCTGTGACAACCTCTCAGACATGATATACAGGCTGGTTGTCAGCAGTAATAGATGAATAGCTGCTCCTGTAGATTAAGGTGTGAGGATCTCATGTCTGATCACAATGTAATGATATTATATCAGTGATGTCAGTGACAGGGGGCGGGGCTGTGACAACCTCTCAGACATGATATACAGGCAGGTTGTCAGCAGTAATAGATGAATAGCTGCTCCTGTAGTATAAGGTTTGAGGATCTCATGTCTGATCACAATGTAATTATATTATATCAGTGATGTCACTAACAGGGGGCGGGGCTGTGACAACCTCTCAGACATGATATACAGGCTGGTTGTCAGCAGTAATAGATGAGTAGCTGCTCCTGTAGTATAAGGTGTGAGGATCTCATGTCTGATCACAATGTAATTATATTATATCAGTGATGTCACTAACAGGGGGCGGGGCTGTGACAACCTCTCAGACATGATACAGAGGCTGGTTGTCAGCAGTAATAGATGAATAGCTGCTCCTGTAGTATAAGGTGTGAGGATCTCATGTCTGATCACAATGTAATTATATTATATCAGTGATGTCAGTGACAGGGGGCGGGGCTGTGACAACCTCTCAGACATGATATACAGGCAGGTTGTCAGCAGTAATAGATGAGTAGCTGCTCCTGTAGTATAAGGTGTGAGGATCTCATGTCTGATCACAATGTAATTATATTATATCAGTGATGTCAGTAACAGGGGGCGGGGCTGTGACAACCTCTCAGACATGATATACAGGCAGGTTGTCAGCAGTAATAGATGAACAGCTGCTCCTGTAGTATAAGGTGTGAGGATCTCATGTCTGATCACAATGTAATGATATTATATCAGTGATGTCAGTGACAGGGGGCGGGGCTGTGACAACCTCTCAGACATGATATACAGGCTGGTTGTCAGCAGTAATAGATGAATAGCTGCTCCTGTAGTATAAGGTGTGAGGATCTCATGTCTGATCACAAAGTAATTATATTATATCAGTGATGTCAGTGACAGGGGGCGGGGCTGTGACAACCTCTCAGACATGATATACAGGCTGGTTGTCAGCAGTAATAGATGAATAGCTGCTCCTGTAGTATAAGGTGTGAGGATCTCATGTCTGATCACAATGTAATGATATTATATCAGTGATGTCAGTAGCAGGGGGCGGGGCTGTGACAACCTCTCAGACATGATATACAGGCAGGTTGTCAGCAGTAATGGATGAATAGCTGCTCCTGTAGTATAAGGTGTGAGGATCTCATGTCTGATCACAATGTAATGATATTATATCAGTGATGTCAGTGACAGGGGGCGGGGCTGTGACAACCTCTCAGACATGATATACAGGCTGGTTGTCAGCAGTAATAGATGAATAGCTATTTTTAGTGGTTTCCGCTGTAATATGTAGTTAGCTGCTCACGGCGGTAAAAGAGTTATCAGCGCGGCGGCCTCTGATCTCCTTCTAATTACTCCTTCACTCAACGTCTGCTACAGAATTTGACATTTGAGAAAATTTTAATTATTGCTGTGATAAGAGAGAAAAAAAACCAATTCCCCGAAGATGATTGCTAGTCTCAGATTGTCTGGGAGACGTCTTCTCAGTAAGGATCAATGTGATGACGCCCTCAGCCAAAAATAATTAATTCTGACCGATGCACGTCTGTGTCACCAGTAGAATAATGCTGCCATCATCCAGCTTTCCCCAGACCCTGGACGACATCTAGATCAGCATTGATTGGTAGCCTCTGCTTCCTCTGTATGACTTAAAGGGCATCTGTCAGCAGTTTTGTACCCATGACACTGGCTGACCTGTTACATGTGCACTTGGCAGCTGAAGGCATCTGTGTTGGTCCCATGTTCATATGTGCTCACATTGCTGAGAGAATTGATGTTTTAATATATGCAAATAAGCCTCTAGGAGCAACGGGGGTGTTAGCAGAGGTAGTGAGCTCCAAAGGGGGACCCTGCTTCAAAGCCAGCAGATGGCAGAGGACCTCTAGCAGTCCACCAGTGTTTCCAACTTTTCACACTTCCATTCAGCCAGCCAGGAACCCCAGCTAATGGAACAGGAAAGACTTCTCTGCAGGAGGTCTAGTCCATTCCCCAGTTCAATAGAAATTATCAGACTTTCTAGGGGCAGCAGTTCATAAGGAATTATGAATCGCCCGCCATCACAATCGCAAACCGGATACATATTTCTGTCCACGATGAACAGGCCCGTGGTCATAGTCTGGCGGTGGGAGGCCAGGGAAGGGAGATATACATATCTCCCCACAAAAACTACATAACTGTACCATGCTTGGACTCTACTTGTAGCCGGAACCCAGGCGGGTCTGTTGGACCCAGAACCATCTCCCTGTGACCTTCTGGTCTGAAGGTATGAACCCTAAAGGGTTCTGTGGGTCATTGTGCTGCCAGGATCAGCGGGGGGGGACCCTTCCCAGAGGCGGGAAGAGGAGGGGCCGGCTGCAGTTTAAAAGGCTTGTGCCAGCAAGCAGGCGTGTCTTTTCTCTGAAGGAGGATCACATCGTGCCATGTGTTTAGAGGGACCTGCAACCTGCTGACATCACTGCCCTCCATGTGAATACAGCTAAGAACTCATTACAACCCAAAAGGACTCATCCATCTGGTAAACTGACTTTTGTTCTGCTTAACCCTGTTTGTACCATACCACCTGTATTTGTAACCTCAGACCACTGTATATATCCTTGTGTATAGTGTATTGTCTAGTGTGCCCTTAAGGCGATTAAATATATAATTTAATCTTGTGCTGTCTTATATCTCGATCACGAATCCCCACGTCCGGGCTGAGAACGCGCTGTTTCACTGGGGCAGTGAAAAGGTTTTCTCAGCTTGTTGCCTCTCTGTGCCCATGTGGACAGGAGGAGTCTGTGAAAACTGTACCAAGACTGACCTTACCCGCTCCTCCAGGAGGGCGTAACGTCACGCCTGGGTAACCAGTGACCCTACCGTATCTCGTGAACTCGACGTAGTTGACGTCCGGCGTCAGTGGGGGCACGTGGGGTACGGTATTTGTCACAGGGACCAACACAGATGCCTTTAGATGCCAAGCGCAATGTAACAGGTCAGCCGGTTTCATAGGTACAAATCTGCCGACAGATGCCCTAAGTGTCAGTCTACAGTGAATTCTGGAATTGTGTTCATGAACTGCAAAACAGTGCAAAGAATGCAAAAAAAAAATATAAAACTGTCAAAGCAAAAACTTCCTGTGCCTTTAAGAGCCTGGAAGCGTATTCGCAGATGTCACCCGCTGTTGCTCAGTTTTCGGGGAATGCGCTGTGTAAACAGATAACGGGGATAATAAGCGGCGTGTTATTGTCTCGTAACCTACATTTATATGACACTAAAAGGAATGTTCATGAAATGCGGCAACCAGAAAGTGAAGTTCCGCTGGATGAATGGGCGCATTGTGCTTATTGTATACACCCGGCACACCTGGCGCCGTTCACCGCTGCTCACTCAGACGCCATGACTCAAGGTCGTCCGCCAGACGAAACTTCTATATATTCTTGACAACAAAGCCAATCCCTCGTAGCGATAAGTAGTTCAAGTACATGAAATCGGCTGTTTAAAGGTCTAGTGCTGATGCTGTATCTAATCCTATCATCTGCGATACTTTCTGCTGAGCCTATTACATCACATACTGTATCTAATCCTATCATGTGTGATACTGTTTGCTGAGCTGTTGTATCTAAGCCTAATGGGTTATACTGTTTACTGAGCCACTGCATCTAATCCTATCATGTGTGATACTGTCTGCTGAGCTGTTGTATCTAAGCATCATGTGTGATACTGTCTGCTGAGCTGTTGTATCTAAGCATCATGTGTGATAGTGTCTGCTGAGCTGTTGTATCTAATCCTTATGGGTGATACTGTCTGCTGAGCCGCTATATCTAATAATATAATGTGTGATAGTGTCTGCTGAAAGGTTGTATCTAAGCATCATGTGTGATACGGTCTGCTGAGCCACTGCATCTAATCCTATCATGTGTGATACTGTCTGCTGAGCTGTTGTATCTAAGCATCATGTGTGATACTGTCTGCTGAGCTGTTGTATCTAATCCTTATGGGTGATACTGTCTGCTGAGCCGCTATATCTAATAATATAATGTGTGATAGTGTCTGCTGAAAGGTTGTATCTAAGCATCATGTGTGATACGGTCTGCTGAGCCACTGTATCTAATCCTATCATGTGTGATAGTGTCTGCTTAGCCTCTGTATCTAATTATATCTAAGCCAGTAACGATCTGCTAACTACCAAAGCTAAACAACATTGCTGTGTGCCTCCTTCTAGACCTGTCGCCTGCTTTCTCTCCACAATATTCCGCCCCAGGAGAACCAAATGCATCGACCGGGTCCTCAGGGGCATCACGTGAGGCAGGGTGGGCCGATGGGGGTGGTAGTCGGTTTACTCACGGTTAGCAGAGCCTGCCTGGGCAGGCGTGAAGTGATGGGAAGGACAGCACCGGTTCCTTCGGGAATCCCGCTAGATGGTGTTTGAGGTGCCCTGAGTGGAATGGGTTTTTGTTAAGGTGCCTTGGCGGCAGGGTCCCTGGTGTTCATGACGCCAGCACCATTACTTGCAAAAGAAAAGTAATAAACTGAGTCCTGACCTTGGGTGAAGTTCAATAGCAGCTTTACTTGGCATAGACATTTCTCCAAACGGTTTACAGACTTCATCTTGGCTCCCAGCAGGCGTTAGCATCAACTCTGGAAGCCAAACACACTCAGCTCTGCTACATCTGTTGCTCTCTGGCTCTGCTGTGAAGCTTAAATTAAATATTTGCTTCTAACTTTATGCCGCAACTTCTCTCTCTCTGTAGTCTGACTCTATATTAATCCAGGGAACTTTACTCCTGGCTGATGAGGCTCTAGGCTTTGGCCTCAATATCCAGCAGAGCTGAAGGTGCTCTAGCTGGCTAAGGCAGGACTAGGGTTGCCACCTGTACAGGAATGACCCGGACAGTCCGGGTTTGTAATCCTGTGCCCGGGTACAAGCCTTTCTCAGACCCGGTCACAGGATTCATTTCAAACTGCAGACTTGCTCACCTGACAGCTGGCGGCAAGCTGCGGCGGGCAGTGAGCGGCGGCGAGTGGTGACCGGGAGCGGCCGGCGATTAGGCGTCAGTCAGAGGCGGCCAGCGATGAGGTGTCGGCGGCGGGCGATTAGCTGTCACTGCCGGCGCAGCGATCAGCTGTGAGTGATGACAGCGCCGCGCTGCGCTAGCTTCAGACACTCCCTCCCTCCTTCTCTTTGCTAGTGAGAGGAAGTGACATCAGAGAGAGAGGAAGTGTGGGAGCACTTTCTTCTTCTTTTCGTCTGGGAGTCGACCTCTGCGACCAACACCGTGACTGCTGTCCTTCACACACCTGGACCTCTGAACTTCTAAAAAAGGTATTTAAAACATTTGAAGTGTTTAATAAAAAATATTAATTGGGGGGGGGGGGAGGCACGGCACTTGTTAGTATTGCACATAAAACATGCCTTTTGTATAGGTAATAACATTTCCTATATAAAGAGTCCGTCAAAACACAAATATTGTATTATTAAGTACAAAATTTGGAAAGTTGTGATTAACTCCTTATGTATTGTGATACCTTGTGATTACCTACAATATTATTTAACATGCGCATAGTGTATACTTTACCAAAAAATTGCCGCGAGGTGCTAAAGTGTTCGGGTTTGGCTTGAAGAAAAGGTGGCAACCCTATGACACGTCCAGCAGGGACGTGGACCTGCTTCCTCCCTTGGAAAGGGGGCGAGCTGAACTAACCCTAAACTCACTAGACTCCTCCTCTTCTTAGAGAGAGAGGGTTGAGAATGGAAAGAGGGGCTCCATTCTCTCTAACCTTAGCACTGCCATGTTTGCTGCCACCTCTGGTGAACCAGGCACATTACTTCTGAACATAACCTTTACTTAATCACTTGCCTCAGTGTCATCAATACAGTTCATTTATACGGTAACGATGATAATCCAAATAATATCTCAACTGTAATCCTTGTAACAGGCTTGACAATGGGTTTCTTAAGATTGTACTTCAATAGGCAGGAAAGGTTCTTCTTCTATCTGTCTACACTAGGTCCACACTCTAGCACTCAGGTATCGAATATAATAACTTCTTAATTAGCAATCCCCATGGCGGTCTCCCTAACGGCAGGCAAAAACCTCTGCTCCATTATTTGTGCTGGATGCTTTCATATACTGTTCCACAATGTCCATAGAGGCATGTGGTAATAGACAACGTTGCGCCTAGTCGTCCGGCTGTGTCCAGGTGCTTACAGGCTTCTCCCGGTCACTGGTGCTGTGGAGTCCATGAGCCAATGCTGCTCCTATCTCCACTAGACTCGCTCTATATCATTACATTCGCTCTCTGGTTCGTGCTAGGTAGCTGTAAGGATTTAGTCCACACTCCCTCGGCTTGATCGGTGCCAAGGGACTAAAGTAGCAGCTACATCCTGGACTTGTGCTGTTCTACACCTCCATTAGCACTCAGATCTATATATGTGTTGCCAGCACCACCTAGGGGCGAATAGATGCAATAACACTAGAACAGCCTGCTTTGAGGAATTACAGGTTGATACACTAATACATTTAGTATACATATGCCCAAAGTTATACAGGGGTCCATGACATCACTGAGTGGGACATTGCACAAATACCACAGTGCAGCACAATATACTGCCCCAGCAGAACCAAATACCACAGTGCAGCACAATATACTGCCCCAGCAGAACCAAATACCACAGTGCAGCACAATATACTGCCCCAGCAGAACCAAATACCACAGTGCAGCACAATATACTGCCCCAGCAGAACCAAATACCACAGTGCAGCACAATATACTGCCCCAGCAGAACCAAATACCACAGTGCAGCACAATATACTGCCCCAGCAGAAACAAATACCACAGTGCAGCACAATATACCGCCCCAGCAGAACCAAATACCATAGTGCAGCACAATATACTGCCCCAGCAGAACCAAATACCACAGTGCAGCACAATATACTGCCCCAGCAGAACCAAATACCACAGTGCAGCACAATATACTGCCCCAGCAGAACCAAATACCACAGTGCAGCACAATATACCGCCCCAGCAGAACCAAATACCACAGTGCAGCACAATATACTGCCCCAGCAGAACCAAATACCATAGTGCAGCACAATATACTGCCCCAGCAGAACCACAGACCACAGTGCAGCACAATATACTGCCCCAGCAGAACCACAGACCACAGTGCAGCACAATATACTGCCCCAGCAGAACCAAATACCATAGTGCAGCACAATATACTGCCCCAGCAGAACCAAACACCACAGTGCAGCACAATATACTGCCCCAGCAGAACCAAATACCATAACAAAGGTAGTCACAATGATGTCATCACCTCACGTTCGCTTGCATCATTTGTACTCTCCCTTACAGGCTTCAGGCCTAGTCACTTGTGGGCTGTCAGTGTTAAAGAGAACCTTTCATCAGTTTTGACATAGGCTAATTATGGTATTACCATGTAGGGCGGCCCCCACTGATGACATGGGTGTATTATTTTTTTTTCAACCCCCCCCCCCCCATTCGTCCGCTGTGGTCCCCCGTTATTTTGCCGCGCTGTATTGTAATGAGTTGTAACATCGTAACGGGGGCGGAAATGCAGTCTTCTGCTGTGGGTGTCTTCCTCTCCCTGGCTGTGAGTGGTCCGCTCTGATTGAATCGCGCTCACAGCCAGGGAGAAGGAGATGCCCACAGCAGAACACTGCGTCTCCTCCCCATTGCGAGTATACTGCTCATTATAATTTTGGAGTTTCTACTCTAGGGGTGCATCAGGGGGCTTCGAATGGGACATGGTGTAAATAAACCTGTCTAGCGAAATCTGCCTTCCAAAAACCACACGGCGTTCCTTTCCCTCTACGCCCTGACGTGGGGCCGTACAGTGATGTATGACCACATATCGGGGGTTTCTGTAAACCGCAGAGTCAGGGCAATAAATATAGAGTTTTGTTTGGCTGTTAACCCTTGCTTTGTTAGTGAAAAATTGATTAAAATGGAAAATTTGGCAAAAAGTTTAAATTCTAAAATTTCATCTCCATTTGCCATCGACTCTTGGGGAACACCTAAAGGGTTAATAAGGTTTGTAAAATCAGTTTTGAATACCTTGAGGGGTGTAGTTTCTAGAATGGGGTCACTTTTGGGTGGTTTCTATTATTTAAGCCTCACAAAGTGACTTCAGACCTGAACTGATCCCTAAAAAGTGGGTTTTTAAACATTTCTGAAAATTTTCAAGATTTGCATCTAAACTTCTAAGCCTTGTAACGTCCCCAAAAAATAAAATGTCATTCCCAAAATGATCCAAACATGAAGTAGACATATGGGGAATGTAAACTAATAGCTATTTTTGGAGGTATTACTATGTATTATAGAAGTAGAGAAATTGAAACTTGGAAATTTGCAAATTTTTCAAAAATTTTGGTAAATTTGGTATCTTTTTATAAATAAAAATGATTTTTTTTGACTCCATTTTACCAGTGTTATAAAATACAATATGTGACGAAAAAACTATCTCAGGATGGCCTGGAAAAGTCAAAGCGTTTTAAAGTTATCACCACATAAAGTGACACTGGTCAGATTTGCAAAAAATGGCCAAGTCCTTAAGGTGAAATAGGGCTGAGTCCTTAAGGGGTTAATGGCTCTCATGCCCTGCCACAGTATTTAAAGGGGTTGTCCCACGAAAAATATTCTACAGTTTTCATGCTGAGGAAAGGCCTGAGCTAGCTGTCCCTGGTACCCTGGTCCAAGGCTGGTGATCCAGGGTCTGTGGCAGCATATCCCTGTCTCAGCCTCTTCTTCTGGTCGCTCAGTAGTCTGGCAGAGTCTCCCTCCAAGCACTGGTCCCTACTGCAGCACACTAGGGCTCTGACTGCTCTCCCTATATACAGTTTTTGCTAGACTAGAACCTTCTAGTGGGAGGGGTGGAGTGGAGAAACTCAGCACAGACATATACATTCAGCACAATCAGCTCCCGTCTGGTATAGACTTACATTAGAGCTTCAATGATACTCAATGGCAATGACACAGCAGGTTTTACAGACAAAAACAAGTTTCCGGACATAACAACAGAGCGAAACCAGACATTTAAAAGGTCTGGCTGTCTGCTTTTTAGTGGTAAACAAGTCTGGGTTTTTCCCTCCAAAACATGGTCTTCTTTAAACCCTATGGCAGCTGTGGAAAATTACCAGCTTCTCAGTCAAAGCCCTAACAGTCTCTCAGTATTCATTAACCCTTTTCACAAAGCCATGTAAATACAGTGATAATGAACAGGATATATATCACAACATATATATAAAATGCACTAACAAAGTATTAACCTTTTTGGTGAAATAAAGTAAGAAGCCTGCTCTTTCTGAGGCTTGCTCTACTAAGTGGCTTCTTATTAAGTGGAGTTAAAAAATAAGGAGTTCTAGAGCTGTGTGTGGTTTTGTGGGAGTGATTGCAGGTGGCTGAGTGTGGGATTGCAGCAGAGATCATTGAAAGTTAAGTGTATGTATCTTGGACTTGGATTTAAATTCGCTTTTTTTTTTTTTTCTCTGCTTAATTGAGGCGAGTGCCCGCGGGCAGAACCAGGTGTCTAATAAATTGAGCCACTTATACTCTTCAGAGCCTGCTCTTTCTGAGGCTTGCTACTAACTAAGTGGCTTCTTATTAAGTGGAGTTAAAAAATAAGGAGTTTAAGAAAAGGAGCAGGAAACTAAGGTTGGATATAATTTCCTTGTGTGTTGTTGGCTTAATTTTACGTGGTCCTTCAACTACAGCAGACAGGGTCTAAATCTAAATCATTTATACAGTTTTACTTTTTTACTGTTGTAATCCCCATTTAGTATGTGTTGCACAATTTACAACGCAGTCCAGTGCACATCTTGCATGATGTATGCAGTCCTGGAACAGCCGTTCGAGGGTGTATATCTTTGTTCTAGATGTGAGCAAATTACCCGTTTGGAATCACTAATCGAGTCTCTAAATGGGCAAGTTGCAACACTGAGAGGCATTGACAATTTGCAAAAGAGTTTGCTTCTCACCGAGCAAGCACTCTTTGGGGTAGATGAGGGGGAGGGTGACAGAGAGGAGGCTGAGGAAAGTGAGGTAGCTAGCTGGGTAAAAGTTAGAAAGCGGGGTAGAGGGAAGAGTGCCAGGGAGGCTAGCCCTGATCTGACACACCCCAACAAGTTTGCACGTTTGGCAGATGAGGGGGATATCAGTCCAGGGACGGCACTGCCGCAGCCGGACACTTCCTCTGCCAGTCAGGGGAATGTCAGCTCCGGTAAGCAGGGGACCAGGAGAGCAGGGCAGACAGGTGCTGGTAGTGGGAGACTCCATTATTAGGGGAACAGATAGGGAAATCTGTCACAAAGACCGTGATCGCCGAACAGTGTGCTGTCTTCCTGGCGCTAGAGTTCGACACATCGCGGATCGGGTTGACAGATTACTGGGAGGGCTGGAGAAGATCCAGCGGTCATGGTCCATATCGGAACCAATGACAAGTTAGGGGTAGGTGGAGAGTCCTTAAAAATGATTTCAGGGATTTAGGTCAAAAGCTTAGGGCAAGGACCTCAAAGGTAGTATTTTCCGAAATACTGCCAGTACCACGAGCCACACAAGAAAGGCAATGGGAGATTAGGGAGATTAACAAGTGGCTCAAGAACTGGTGTAGGATGGAGGGGTTTGGGTTCCTGGAGAACTGGGCCGATTTTTCTATCGGCAACAGGCTCTATCGTAGGGATGGGCTGCACCTCAATGGGGAAGGGGCAGCTGTGCTGGGGAGAAAGATGGCTAGAAGGTTGGAGGAGTGTTTAAACTAGGGACTGGGGGGAGGGTAATTACGTTATAGGAGGGGAAGATAGTGCAGATAGAGACCGGGGGCAAGGTAAAAAAGGAGGGGGGAGGAATGGAAGGAGGGACTAGAACAATTCAGAAGGAAAGGTGTAGGGTAAAAAATATACATAAACCTCTCAAATGTATGTATACTAATGCCAGAAGCCTGACTAATAAAACTGGTGAACTGGAATTAGTGATGTGTGAGGAGGACTATGACAGTGGGAATAACTAAGACATGGCTGGATGATAGCTATGACAGTGGGAATAACTAAGACATGGCTGGATGATAGCTATGACAGTGGGAATAACAGAGACATGGCTGGATGATAGCTATGACAGTGGGAATAACTAAGACATGGCTGGATGATAGCTATGACAGTGGGAATAACTGAGACATGGCTGGATGATAGCTATGACATAGTGGGAATAACTGAGACACGGCTGGATGATAGCTATGACAGTGGGAATAACTGAGACATGGCTGGATGATAGCTATGACAGTGGGAATAACTGAGACATGGCTGGATGATAGCTATGACCGTGGGAATAACTGAGACATGGCTGGATGATAGCTATGACTGGGCAGTTAATGTACAAGGTTACAGTCTGTTAAGAAAGGATCGTCAAAACCGGAGAGGGGAGGGGTCTGCCTTTATATAAAGTTCTGTCTAAAGCCCACAGTCCGAGAAGATATAAGTGAGGGACATGAACATGTGGAGTCACTGTGGGTAGAGATACATGGAGCTAAAAAAACAATAAATTACTAATAGGAGTTTACTATAAACCGCCTAATATACCAGAGTCCACAGAAAATCTACTACTAAACGAGATAGACGAGGCGGCAAATCATAATGAGGTGGTTATTATGGGGGACTTCAACTACCCAGATATAGACTGGGAAACTGAAACTTGTATATCTCATAAGGGAAATAGGTTCGTGGCTATAACCAAAGACAATTACCTCTCCCAACTGGTTCAGGACCCGACTAGAGGGACGGCCATACTGGACTTAGTATTAACCAATAGACCTGACAGAACAACAGACGTGCAGGTCGGGGGACACCTGGGAAATAGTGACCATAAAGTAATAACCTTCCAATTATCATTCAAAAGAGCGTTTCTACAGGGAGGAACAAAAATACCAAACTTCAAAAAGCTAAATTTAGCCAACTAAGAGAGGCCATAGGCCAAACTAACTGGGACAAAGTCCTCACAAATACAGACACAAAATGGGATATCTTTAAAAAACATCCTAAAAACTCATTGTGAGAGGTACATACCGTATGGTAATAAAAGGTTAAGGAACAAAAAGAAACCAATGTGGATAAACAGAACTGTAAAGAAAGCAATAAATGACAAAAAGAAAGCATATAAAATCACTAAAACAGGAGGGTTGCACGGAAGCACTGAAAAACTATAAGGAAAAAAATAGAACATGTAAAAAACAAATAAAAGCGGCCAAACTAGAGACCGAGAGATTAATTGCCAAAGAGAGTAAAACTAACCCTAAAATGTTCTTCAATTATATAAATGTTAAAAAGTATAAATCTGAAGGTGTCGGCCCTTTAAAGAGTAATGAGGGGGGAGTCGCAGAGAGCGACGAGGAGAAAGCAAAGCTGTTAAATATTTTTTTCTCCAATGTATTCACTGAGGAAAATAAATTGTCAGATGACATGCAGAATGCAAAAAAAATTCCCCATTAAAAGTGTCCTGTCTGACCCAGGAAGAAGTACATCAGCGGCTTAAAAAGATTAAAATAGACAAATCGCCAGGACCGGATGGCATACACCCCCGTATCCTAAAGGAATTAAGTAATGTCATAGCCAGACCCTTATTTCTGATATTTACAGACTCTATACTGACAGGGAATGTCCCACAGGATTGGCGCGTGGCATATGTGGTGCCAATATTCAAAAAGGGGCCAAAAACAGAGCCTGGAAACTATAGGCCGGTAAGTTTAACATCTGTTGTGGGTAAACTGTTTGAAGGTTTCTGAGAGATGCTATGTTAGAGCATCTCAACGGAAATATGCAAATAACGCCATATCAGCATGGCTTCGTGAGGGATCGGTCATGTCAAACTAATTTAATCAGTTTCTATGAGGAGGTAAGTTCTAGACTTGACAGCGGCGATCAATGGTCGTATATCTGGACTTCTCCAAAGCATTTGACACTGTACCGCATAAAAGGTTAGTATATAAAATGAGAATGCTCGGACTGGGAGAAAACATCTGTATGTGGGTAAGTAACTGGCTGAATGATAGAAAACAGAGGGCGGTTATTAACGGTACACACTCAGATTGGGTCACTGTCACTAGTGGGGTACCTCAGGGGTCAGTATTGGGCCCTATTCTCTTCAATATATTTATTAATGATCTTGTAGAAGGCTTGCATAGTAAAGTATCAATTTTCGCAGATGACACTAAACTGTGTAAAGTAATTTACACCGATGAGGACAGTATACTACTACAGATCGATCTGGATAGATTGGAGGCTTGGGCAGATAAGTGGCAGATGAGGTTTAACACTGATAAATGTAAGGTTATGCACATGGGAAGGAATAATGCAAGTCACCCGTACATACTAAATGGTAAAACACTCGGTAACACTGACATGGAAAAGGATCTAGGAATTTTAATAAACAGCAAGCTAAGCAGCAAAAACCAGTGTCA